>NC_090891.1:1609401-1621901 GCF_036669925.1 Montipora capricornis | reverse complement strand
GTGGTCAAGTATGATAATACAGGTAAAGAGCACTCCATTCAGAGAAACTTTTTCTAGGCCTTACTTTTTTTTTAGATGTTTTTCATGATGTGCGGAGTTTGAAATAAAAAAAAAAAAAACGAAGAACAGGCTTCTCAAGTATCATCGTGATTTCTCCATTCCAAAGCATCATGCGCGATCAAGTAAGTGGTTGAGGTAAATTCTATGGAATGACAACCTGTGATTTAATTGAAATTGTGGACTGCTTGGACGATATACATCAAGGGAAATTCAACATTATTTACGCGTCAGCTGAAGCCCTTATGGATAAGCATTTCCATAATTCACTAAAAGCACAAGATTCGTTATTTAACAAAACTATGGCACGCTTATTGTCGACGAAACGTTTGGATTGGACTGAAGATACTACACCAGCAATTTTACTACACCAGCAATTTTACATTGCAGCATTGTTATGTGTGTCCCTAGAGATTGGTTGAAAACCACCCATAAACTGTATTCGTCAAATTCTCTGCTTACCTTGCCAATGTAAGTTTGAGTCCTATATCATGAACTGAGACAAGATGAAGACAATTACGCAGCTCCCCTGTTAGATCTTCTCTTCTTGTGAGAAGAAAGTGGCTCCTTTGCACAGTCATGCGATTTTTTTGAGCATTTTTCCTTGCTATTTCATTTACGATTTCTTGACTATTTGACCAAAAACGTATCGTGAATTATCGAACTAGCGAGGAGGCTTTTCTACAATTTCCAGGAGATTTAGGACCATTTCCTTTCGTCAACCACTTTGCACCACGAAATAGCCAGCAAGTCGCACTGTAATCGCCGCTAGTTTAAAACTCGCAACTAAAACGTCTTGAGTGGTTTCATGATCTGCTTTGTTGGAGTTTTGCATTCAGCCGCCTTACTACCCATCGAAGATCGTGACTAAAACATCGCACGAGTAACATACGAGTACATACGAGTAAGATACGAGTAAGAAACGAGTACATACGAGCAACATACGAGTACATACGAGTAACATACGAGTACGACTAACATACAAGTACACACGACTAAATATGGTAATATACAGTTTATATACTAATACATACGAATGCAAAGGAGCAACATACGATGACGGGAGGGTAATAGACATGAAATGTACCATAAATCGCTCTGTTGGGAAGACTTTGAATTGAAGAATCACTGGCCGATCCCTGCTGTTTGCCGAATACTTTCCAAAGGTCACTATTAACCTTTGACAATACACTTCTATAAAGTATAAGGCCTCACCTTCTGAGGTGTCCCTAAGCAGTTTCGTTCTTTGATTATAGGCATGATTCTTTCTGATATTGTTTGTGAAACATAAGTTAATTAACTCTTTTACCTCAGATAAATAAATCAGGGTCATTCTTTGGATCAAATAGCATCTGCCTTTGCTTTACTCAAAATCGATATTACGTGCTTTATGCCATAAAATTGATTTTAAAATAATTTGCCCATCAATTTACTCATCAAGGCCGATTGGTTTCACATCTTCGTGCACAGAAACCGTTTCTCCTCGAAGCTGTACTTTGGACTGTACTTTAGTCTTTGTGTGTGGTACACATGTGTGTGGTACGCGCCCGTCTGGCACTTGCGCGCGCTCGCGTGTCTATGCAAGACATGACCCACGCTCATATAAAAATGAAATGTAAAGAGAAAAATGGTACATTTATTACTCCTATGCATTCGTACATAACCTGTATATTACCATATTAAGTCGTGTGTACTCGTATGTTACTCGTATGTACTCGTGTCTACTCGTATGTTACTCGTATGTACTCGTGTGGTGTTTTAGTCACGATCCCTATCGAACTCTGTACTAGTTATGTTCCTAAATTTCGTATTTTACGAGCGCACGGATTGCTTACACGTTCTGAAATTTTGCTGTTGTCTTCGACAACTTCCATTCCAACCGCTCTGCAAATATCAGCTAGCATTTGGCCGTAAGTATCTGTTTTTTTTTTCGAGGTTTAAACAAATTCTTGAAAGAAACATAAGCAGTCTAACCCGGCTGAGAAGCTGCGGTTACAAATTTAACTTGAAAATCACACTGACAAATTCTGTATTGATCGCTCGGTGTCCCCTCGGTGCCTCGTTTTGTTTTACTGAAGTCAACATGTGTTAACAACGTTATCTGTTAATGGCTAATTTGTTAATAAGACGTCAGTCAGCGCTTGTCGAGTTAACCATCAAAAAGGTGGGCGTTTTTCAAAAATAGGGGGTCTTCTTGCAAGCGTTCCCTCAGTCTCGTGCCCCAACGTTCACGCGACCAGATTTTCGCTGGGAGCTCTTCAGTCTTTCGGACAGGAACGCTTGCTACGCAGGCTAAGTTCAAGTAAATGTTTGTAATCGCCGCTTGTGTTTCATTCTTATTGAAACTTAAACGGCCCAAGTCAAAGAACCTTTATGAGAGCAAGATTATTCTTTTATGAAATATCCTGATTGGCCAATTTAGTCCCTCTGACTGTCCGATGTCCATCATCGGCCGATAGTCAAATGCTTGTTAAGGTTAGGGTTAGGGTTATCCCATTATCACTGAGGTGTAAAAACTTCTTATCTGGGATCCTTTCATTCGCTTCTGTGTTCGTCATGTTTATCCTTTGGGAGGTTTTACTCTGTTCACAAGTTTATTTTGCATCTGTAAGATGTTTATATTCTCAATTACAACCTCACCCTAGAGGTTAGGGTGCCAATGAAATCCCCGCTTCCTAACTGCGTTCGATAGAACACAGTTCTGATGCAGACTGAATTGAAAATTTTGGGACAAATGTTGCATCGATCTTGAGACTCCAAATTGTACCCCCACAGAATTCAGCAGGGGCAAACACGAATGACATCATAGTCATTGAAACTTTAACATATCAAACCTACCAATACTCGAACGCACTCTCTAATCTCTAGTTCTATTGTGCATTTTGCTGCAATACCCGAACGCACTCTCTAATCTACGATTACTTCTAGTTCTATTGTGCATTTTGCCGCACAGAAAACCAAAACTCTACGCAGATTAAAACTCAGAATATATTACGAGTAACAAGATCACTTATGGATGATGCGATAGATAAGATCTGACTCGTGACGCATAAAAACGAACGATTCTTAATTGGCTCAATACCATCATGACCCAAAAAGGAAAGGAGGGGGGTAATGTGTGAATTTTTATATGCGCCTTTCTTGAAATGGCGCAGCTACAAAAGGTAAAAATGGGCTGAGTATTCTTAAGTCCCTCCATAGGCCATAGGCTCTCTCGTGACACAGGGATGAGGACAGAAGAAAGAATGTCAAAAGAAGCACACCACTTGAAATAAAAAAAGACCCTCATCATTACTTGCGAATCATGGCCAGCTTTAATTGTTTAACTTTTGGAGTCGCTTCTCGTTGCCCTTTTCCTGAACATAAAATTATTTTGTAGCTTCATTCGCATGCAAGGACGGTGTAGACCCAGAAAAGATATCATACATGAAAATTTACCCTGTTAATGCTAAAGCACACCTTAGTTTCCACTTTATGTCCTAGAATATCGAACACATATTTCAGGCTTGTTCCGAACGACGTGTTACTGCCGTGCCGAACTCAAATGGAGGGGGTGAATAGGGGGCAGCAAATCCGTCTATCCGTGCTAATTTTTCGCAAAATCCATCAATCTGCAGATATTTTTACAAAAATCTGAATCCGCAGACTGTTATAGAAGTGAACTCCTAAGAACATTCAGTAACTTAACTGGCGTCAAAGAAACACCTGTCATGAAATTAGCCTACTGTTTATCCCCACTTCAGTGTCGTAACGAGGTTTATTATATGGAGGAGAGTGTTTTACTGGGAACTAAACCACTCGCAGATTCCATACGCCACTTCATCCGGGACCCTAGTGGCGTATTTTCAGTATGTCACCTATGTGAGTGTCGTATCGTTCAATGACGTCACGATTCCCGCCTTTTTCGTTGTGAAAAGAAACTGAAAATCACTGTATCTAATGATTAAAGTCAAATTCAGTAATTTTTTCAGTATTTGCGTGTAATATTAGCTCACAGAACTTTGCTTGATTGGGTTTAGTGTTTCTATATACGTGGCACTAGGTACTTTTGTATTTTTGTTTGCTATAAAGCCCAGCCGTATTTGTAAAACTTGACTACTTTGAAACACAATAAAATCGGAAATATTCAATATTAAAAAAAAAAAGGTAAAGTCTCTGTTACGAGCCTGAAGGCCCATATTTAGTCTCCATATAATAAGAAGAACATTACGCGTTGGCTCGAAGATATGAATTTTATGTTCTCGGGGCAAGAACAATATGTAACTCGTTTGCTTCGCTCACTCGTGAGATATTGTTCTTCTTGCCACTCGAACATAAAATTCATATCTTCTCGCCACCGTGTAATATCCTCTATATGTGGGATCACGGATCAAAGGCCTGAAAAGGGACGGGATCAGGGATCACAGCTCTGGGATCTGGAATCACAACGCTCGGGATCGGGATCAGCAGCATTTTTCATGGAATGAAGGGATCAGGGATCAAATATTTGCGAGTTCAGGGATCAAAATTCTCATCATTTTTGGGATCGGGGTTCAAAATTTTGGGTAAAAAATGGGATCAGTTACGAAAAAATATACCTCGTTACGACCCTGCCACTTAGCGCTCAGGTCCTTGAAACGTCTGGTTACCATGTTTAAAAGTCATTAAGAGTGTAGCGAAATCTAAGGTTTAATCCCCACCATGACCACTGTTTTGAAATTATTAAAGAAATCTAATGCAAAGACAACAGAAATCTCGTAGTATAAAACATCTCGCTTAGTTTCACTACGCTTTTCCAATTGCAGGAATCGACGCAGCACCGAAACTTTTTTTTTTAACATGAAGGAAGTCATCGCCTTCTCGATAAAAAAAAAAAGCGACACAATCGATGATCTTTGTCTCAATGACCTCAATGACTTGACCCTCCATGTTGACCGCGGCAATGTTACACGTAGTGAGGGTCTGGTGAGTTCAATGGCTTTTTGTCTGGCCGGAACCCATTCTCGTCCCCATCGCCCTTTTCGTTTCTCTTAGTCGGCGGGGCCTTGGCACGAGAAAACGAAGGGCTCTGGGGCCTGTTTCTCGAAAGTCCCGGTAATTACCGGGCCCATTAACTTACCGGGACCGTTACCGGGAAACTTTATCGGGACCGAAAGAGTGTTTCTCGAAGCACCCGTAAACTTTCCCGGTACTTATCGGGGCCGATAAAATAACCGGGAGTTACCAGGCTCTTGCATGCACTTCACGCTCGTCATGAAAAGAAGGACAATGACTTGGCACTAGATCCGTAGAGCTCGTAGCATCCAGTTTCCCAACCGAGCGCTGTGATGTAAACAAAGGTGGCGTTCGAAGCGATGACCTTCCATCGTTCCTATTTACACCTTCTAGCAGTGAAGGCGACTTTTTAAACCTCATTGACGGGAGAAATTTTGCAAAGGGTGTTTAGATGGCAGCATTTTTTTTTATTCACGCTTTTTGTAAGCAACACTTTTAGTTTGCTGGGAAGCAACGCTCCTTTGGAGTAATAGAAGCTCAGAAAATGTTACAACGAGGTTAAGCGAAATTCTCGATCTCGAAGGCTTCGATTCAATACAAGTAGCAGATTGCAGCGTACAGCGAACCAGTGGAAGGAGGTATGTCTTTGAGTCATCGTTTAGCATTATCAGATGTTTTGAATTCTCTTCAAGAACATCTGTTTTCAATTTTATCTCGACAGGTACGTCGGGTGGAATTCCGTCTTACCTCAGGTTCACTGCATTTATTTCGATTTTCATTGGCATATATATGCGAACACTCTCAAGATACACTATTTGAAAAAAAATCACGTTTATTTAATGAAAGCAAAGTAATGTTCTTAATTATATAGTTATTTATCATAAGGGTATAGTAGATTTTAAAAGACATTGCTAAAAGGATCAATAAGTAGTAGGTAATCACTTATTAGTTTATGGGATAATTCTATCCTTAATTCATTGTGACTCCTTCAAGTCAAAGATACTTGGTGAACCCCTAGCTGGAAGTAAGATAATTATATTGTTAAATTTTTGGCACCTTTATTAAGGGGGTGGCACTTAACTACAGAAGGACAATGGTTGCTAAGGAACCTGTTTAGTCAAATAGCCCTACAAAAGGTTGCATGGATGGTTCTTTGAAGTAGCTCTTTCAATGGAAATCTGACATCACTTCAATAAAGGTGTATGCACAACTAGTCCCAGTCCTCGGTCTTGAAAAGAACAAAAAGACGAGGCGGATTTTTCATTGGATGGGAACCGTCCCATCAATATTTGTAAACTGTAGCTTGGAATTTCTATTTGGGCAAAAAATGGAACTGATATTTTGAAAAGTGCATCAGAGGAGGGCCGTAAATCCATGCTACACTGATTTTGTGTTAGATTGTTCTTGTACTGTTGCATTAAAAATTTGTGAAAAATATAGTTAACTCGCTGAGTTGTTAGGCATTTTCTGTTTTGGCCATGTGATTAACCAAATATGGTTGTCAGTCAAATCATTAGAAGAAATGTTAAATAGAACACTCTTGGCAAAAAATGGTAACTGCAGAGTTAAAGAGACTCAAGAAATGATTATTTGAAGGGGTCCATAGCAACAGTTTGGTAGTTAAGAGCCACCCCCCTTAAACCTGATTGTTTTCATGCGGCAATAATGACTTTAATGCTGAATTAAATGTGTCGTCAGTAATTCAAACTGTGATAACATCTTACAAGCTAAAAATGGGGAAATTGGAACTAGAAAGTGCCATTTTGAAGGAGATCGAAGCAGGTACCAATGATACTCAGTCATCCTGAAATCACATTTGATGAACAGGGTTTTGTTAAGCCATGATGAGTCCAGGTGATTTGGTGGTAAATTTGCGGTCTTAAGAAGAGATTGATTTTTGTTGTTATCATTTTCATGTCTTTGAGACAGATGTCCTGTTGATCATAAACAAGACTGGCTAGAATACCCGTCTACTTAATTTGCATAGGAATAGCGTTTGTTATTAATATGCCTAGTTCTTCAAAGGGCACTACTGCAAGAATACAATAGTGGCTGGGTATTCTAGAATCACTTCGTGTTACATTCTAACACGACCAATGGAAATGAAGCAATTGAGATTAATTTTATTAGTAGGTTTATTTTTATGAATGCTCCATGTCTGGGGCAATTTTGTTGTCAAGTTTTAGCTTTTGTTTGTGTTTTTGTTGTTACTTTTAACATAGATGCAAAACTATTTTGCTTGTATCAGGGGGTTTCATTTATTAGCTCATAGGAAGGGGGGGGGGGGTGGTTGGCAAAATTACTTGGAAAGTCCTTCAAACATTTCCCAGCCCCCCTCTATAGTAAGGGCAACAATCACAGAACCCCATTCTTTATCCAGCATTATATCTCAACCCCCCTCTTTCTCTCCCTCATACATACGGGAGCCACCAAACTTATATATGAAAGCAGAACAGCTCAGCCAGTTCATCCGATGCATTCATGTGTTATTAGCATTAATGCTTATATTCAACATTTTCAACTCAATAATCATCTATATCCTTAGAAGCAACAATTCAGGAGGAGGCGAAGGTGCAGTGAAACAAGCGCTTTCTGCATGAGCCTCTAGGGAGGATCTGGGGGCATGCTCCCCAGAAAATCTTTATTATTAGGGCCTCAGAAATGCCATTTCCCATGTTTTCCGGGGGTATGTTTCATAAATCAAAGCATGAAAAAAATGCTAACTATTCACTCGCAGTAACTTTGTTGTTTATTTGTCAACCTTTGGAACTACTGATGTAAGTGTTTAGTAGACGAGTGCATTATCCATGGTAAATGTGGCTACAGGAAAAGGGAGAGACCTCTCCCTTTACAATCTTTTAGTTTTTTTGATTTTTGGAGGTACACATGTGGGTATGAGCGTATATCGCTACACCCCTGTTCAGCTTGCATACCATCACAAAAAGTAAAATATATGGCATCCGTCACTTTTAAAACTTCATAGAAAGGGCAGTGCATTTCCATGTCCAGACCATTGAGAGTTAATCATTAAAGGTATTTCCCAATACAGGCATTTCCCTGTTCCCAGGAACAGTTCCCATAATTGGGAAAATGTTTTCCAATGGCCAGGAAAGTGGGTGTAATATTATAAATCTTTTCTAATATGTACATTCAGCTTTGAAGTCAGCGAAATGAAGTGGAAAAGCCAACATTTCAATCAACCCCCCTCAAAAGGCTGCTCAATATATGACAACTCCCCTTACCCCTTAATACTTCTCCAAAATAACATTAACCCCCCCCCCCCCCTCCTCCCTCATGTGCTAATAAATGAAAGCCCCCTTACTGTTTCCCTTTTTTGCAGTGTCATTTAAAATGAACTCACCTGATGACTGTTGAGTGGCTTTTGGACAAAGTGACCCAATAAAATTAATGTTACTGTTAGAGTGCACCTCACTCCAAGTGTTTTTCACTGCAAAGTTGAATCTTTCCATCTATGGCAAATACATTTTTCCATGTTCTCCTTGAAAATTGGTTTCAATGCACAGTAAATTTAACAAAACTCTCTCCATGTTTTGTCACTTTCAAGGCCTAGCTAGCAAGAAGCAATAATCAAGTCTTTAACCGAGGTGATCCCTACCAAACTGCTCTGCATTGCAAAAAGGTTCAAAACAGTTTGTTCCGTTATAGTTGAAGTTAACTCATGCCTCTCATTAGCTTTGCAAATATCTCTCTGGTGTTGAGATTTATCTTAAACAAAAGAAAATATTTTGAGTTAAGTTGGGCTTAAGTTATGTAGAAGCTATTGAGTAATGGAGGCCAGGCAGAAATTTGCTGCTTTGCACTGCCCACCAGAGTAATCAAGGAGGGAAATCTTGTCTTCCACAGGCCAAAGGCCCTCTCAGTGGTGTTCTTCATTTTTGTATGGACTTTCTGGTACCTGTACCTGTTTGATTGCATACCCACAGTCTCCCAGGAGCCACCCATTCCCACCTCCTCCACCCTCCATACATGCTTGCAAGTAGCTGGCATTAAAAATAGTTGAATCATGTACAGAGCCATCATGCCATATGCAAACAAAATTTGTAGATGACAGGTGAGCATTGCACACTGTCATCACATTAATAGCATGAAAACCCTTGTGGCAAACAGAGAGATGTTCATCACTGTCTGGGCGCCAGATAGGAATGAGAGAGCCATCAATAATTGCTCCAGTCACTCTGGGAAAGCCAGCTATAGGGTAAAATACGGTCACATTTGCTTGAAAGATTTATAAACATGAATTTATTGTCACACTTGAACACCACCAAAACAAAACAGAGATAAAGCGGACCTCCGTGGGAACAACGCACGCAAAGAAGTTCGTCGTTTGATGAGCATGAATTGATAGGTTTTGTCAAGTTTGAGTCCATATAATAATACCTTTTTTTCTCGAACACAAGCATGTTTTTTTCTTACACAACACTCTTTGCTGTTTCAGACAAAAATGCAGCATTTAGCTGGGTGTGTTTTTTTTTTTGCTCAATATCACGTGATGGTCGATCGCTTCTCTTTTCCAAATTTTCCCTGCCAGTAGTTTGCATCCCATTTATTTGACAACGTGTCATTTGTTTTTTGCTGGAAATGCTGCAGCTAGTTGTTCCCTATTAAGACTCTGGGTGCTGCGAATTTAGATGTGAAAAAAGTAGACTCACGCCAAAACAAACCGCAGTCCGTGTTTGAGTCAAGGCTGGCTTTATTGCCGATTCCATCGCATTTTAATATATTAACATCTGTAGTTTTACGGCACCGAAAGAAGGTGGGTACGTCTTGACTATTAGCCTGTATTGGTTTACCTGAGTCTCCGAGAATTGCTGTCTCTCTACAGATCGATCTTCTTTACAATACACCGTTCAATCAGCCAATTTAATCTTCCTGTTGACAATCTATGCCTCTCAACGACTTCTGTATCGATCATATGATTCAGTACAGGCCTCCCTTGGTATGTTCTTGACCGATAAACTGCGTAACAAAAGGCCGTTTTCGGCAGCCATTTTGTTTTGATGCAGCAAAAATTATGTTACCCGTAAACTTTAACGGGAGAGTAACGGGAGCTCCAAAGCTCCCGTAAATTACCGGGCAAGTTATCGGGAAGAGTAACGGGATCGAAGTTAACGGGAGATTCGAGAAACACCCGAAAACTTATCGGGTAATTACCGGGTGACTTACCGGGCACGGTAAGTTACCGGGTCTTTCGAGAAACAGGCCCCTGGAGACATAGGGGGCGCGATCCATTCAACCAAAATTTCGGACCGGTCCGACCGGGAAAAGAGGACCACCTCAAAAGGTGGACCAGTTTTTTCGAAACTTTTCCGGTTGGACCGAACCGATCCATTGAGTTTTGGACCAAAATTTCCGGAAATTAATTATTTTGGTTGAATGGATCGCGCCCAGGATTTCTGGGACTTCCGGTGTTCATGTATGCAGTCGTGATGTTTCTATACACTGTCTGTGACTGTCATGGCGGTTGTCGAGGCAGGATTCGAGGAATCCTTGTGTCGGGCCTTAAGGGGTCTCAATATGGAAAATGCTTCCCTACGTGTACAACAGAAAGCGGCGATAAGGAACATTGTTTTTTTTTAAGGAAAGACACTTTAATTATTTTGCCGACAGGCTTTGGCAGGTCATTGATTTTTCACTTGTTGCCCTTTGTTTTTGACTCGTGGCTTGGAGCAAAGAAATCTTTTATTTTGGCTGTTTCTCCTTTAAACGTCTTGATGAGAGATCAAACAGTCAAGCTGAACGATATGCAAGTTAGAAGTTTAGTGGTTCGGAAGTCTGAGTCGTTAAGGGATGTTGAAATTAACGAAATCAAGCAATCGAAGTATAGAATAATTTATGGCCACCCGGAGGTAGTTCTTGGAAAATGGCGTAATTGATTGGATTGCGGAGAAGTGAGACGCCATGTGCGAGCTATCGTGATTGATGAAGCACATCTCATTGTAGAGTGGCAAGTATTTAACTCTTGTCTTTATTTACTTGTCTTTCCAGTTACCTCGGTATAATCTAATTTGTAAGGCTTTGCTTACGGTCTATATTCATTTTAGTCTTGCCCCACCCTCAATTTTGTGGTGAAAATTGTGAATAAGTTACACATTATTAAAGTAAAGGGGGGCAGTGTTTGTGTTATCATCATTTTTGTTGTATCACATTCAGATCATCCCAATCATGCAGAATTTGCTGTACTGATCAAAACTGTAAAATTAGCCTACACCATATGATCCACAAGAAAATATTAACGCAAGACGTGGAAATCCAATAGGCCACTTTCAAAAATAACATAATACTGAACTCTTTGTTTGCCCTCAAAAATTTTGCATAAGTCTTATTTTTATTTTCTCTTGGGACCATTGTGACTGGAAACATTATGCTTATGGAGGTCAAACAATGAGTATTATGGTAATTTTGATGGTGGCCTATTGTCTGAGCAACATGTACCTGTAGTGGTAATGGTGGTGGTGGTGGTAGTGGTAGTGGTAGTAAAATTTCATTTCAATTTGGTATATTTCATTCAGGTGTAATCTGCTATCATTGCTCACAATCTATTGTTATAATCATTGTTACATAACATTGTTTTTCATTTTACTTGCATTTTATTTCTAGGAAGCGTTTTCGGCCTGCATATGCCCAACTAGGTATGCTAGGTGCCATATTTCCAAAGGTGCCTGTAGTCACACTAACTGCAATTACACATTTATTTAACTTACTGATGTAATAAATTATTTTGATTTTAAAAAGTATCCATAAGTCCCACCTCCCTGACCCCATGAAATTTCCAGTTTAGCTTCATCCTTTCCATAAAAAACTGGAATGTTTTGATATGAGGATGAGAATAAGTAATTGACATTTAAATTGTAACAGTAAGTGAAATGTTGTTAGTAATGAAAGTTGTAGTTAGCTATAAACCTTGTAAATATTAAAGGTAGTGTCATAGTGTGATCATAAACAATGTACATTGTATAACCAAACAAATAATGTAAGTTTAAGCATTAGAGTGTTGAGTTTTTCCCCCTTAGAATTTCCCGTTCCCTTCAATCCCTGGGGTGCAGGGATATGTTCTGTTACCAAACATTATGAAATAGGTTGTGCTCTATGCAGCTGTGCCATCTTTTTTTGAAATGTATAACTTTTTTAATGCTTTACTGCTTATTTACAGTGGTGGATCGAGGGATGATGTTCCTCCCTCTTGCTGTTATGGAAAATTTCCATGTTTTCATGCATTCACAATTTGAGCCTGTCTGGATCCACCACTGGCATACCAGACATCCTTATCAATAGTAAAGGAAAATAGAAGAGAACATTACATAGGAATAAGTACAGCCACAGCCTTCATGTCTGTATGTATGTATTCCATGCTTACATTCACTTTGTTTTCCAAGGTGTAATAAAACAGGTTCACTTTGAAAGATTGCCATATCTTTTTTTGGCCATGCTACCAGTTGACCTATCCGTAG
>NC_090891.1:1561901-1589401 GCF_036669925.1 Montipora capricornis | reverse complement strand
CTTCATCTATCAAGGACAAGTTTGTTCAATCGGTTCAGGCTACGTTTTGCAGGAACAGGAAGCACAGCTTTGACGTAATTCTTGAAATAACAAAACAGGTGTGTTGTATTCAAAAGGAATAATTTAATGTTTGTTTTATGGCACAGGCACACGTCTTGAAAAGGCACTGACTACAAATATTCCTCGGGTGCGTGATCTCGAGGAGACAATTTTGTGGCCACGAGTGATGGCTATGCATACTTTTTTTCCTGTAAATTTTTTTTCTGACGTAAATTTTTTTATTTAAGCACAAAGAGGATGAGTAAGAGAATAAAGATATGCCAAAAAAAAAAAAGATAGGTCACCAACCTCGTATAGGAGAAAACAGAAAGCAAACCAAGCTCGACCCTTCGACAACACGTCTCCCCGGTAGCGAGGCTTCACTTTCACTGTTGGACTGAAATGTTCCTTAGCATCATCAAAGCTATCACTCGACTTTTTGTTTTGCGAGAGTCTAAAAGGTTTCTTGTTTTGCTCTTTACTGCTGTGCTCTGAAAACGGCCATTCTTCTTTCTAGCGAGGTTTCCGGCACGAAAGGTCGCCATTTTGAAATGTTTTTGGCCACGTTCGATATATCAATATTCACACATGGCTACGAGTCTTTATGGTTAAATTCAAACATTGTTTAGTTTAGAAATATCCGTTGAGACTTGTGAGACAAAGAAAACAGAACTGAGCCGTGAAATTTGACCATAAAGCCTCTTAGCCATGCCTTAATACGAACGTGGCCTACGCTGTGTTATGCGCAGAACAGGATGCGCAGTGCAATACTAGGGAATCACCTTAATGGCGATGTGTTGAAATTTCAAAACTTCTGGGATCAGTTTGAAGCTGCAGTGCATAACAATGTTGATTTACCAAATGTTCAGAAGTTTACTTATCTACGCTCGGTGCTAACTGGAAATGCCTTGAAAGCAATAGACGGATATGAAGTAACCGGAGCAAATTATGAAGCAGCTGTTGAATGCCTTAAACACAGGTATGGAAGAAAACGTATGATCATCTCATTTCTAGTGAGATGTGTCAGCAAGATGGATGCTAAGTCAGTTGTTAATGCATCCTCCCTCAGAGATCTCTATGATACCTTTATGAACAGAACTAGAGCTTTAGAGGCTCTTGGAGAAGATCCAATGAGCCATGGATGTATTTTGTTACCCCTTTTTGAGACCAAGTTACCACCACAGTTATTGGAAAAATGGGAGTTGACACTTGCAGACACTCAAGAAGATGAAATAGGCCTTGAATTGTTCTTTAAATTTCTTAACCGACAAGTTGTGTCCAAAGAAGCAGGAGAAAGAAGTTCAAATGGGAACATCACCCCAGGCAATCACAGTTCTGATAAAGGTAAAGAAAACCGAAGAAAGTCTTCATCTCCCAAAATGGGTGGTGAGAATGAGATGTATACTGCTTCTGCACTACTTGGTGAAACACGCCCTCCAAAACAGCCAAATTGTAATTTCTGCAAGGCAGATCATGACTCACAAAATTGCCCAATGTTTAATGAAAAATCACTTGATGGTACATGGAAACAAGTGCAAGAGAACAAACTGTGTTTCAATTGTTTAAAACCTTGCAACCACAAGCACTTCTCCAGAATTTGTCGCCACCCTAAGTGTTCTGTAGCGAATTGTGGTCACCGACATCACTGGTTATTGCATGGGCAGCAGTCAGTTGTTACACCTCGCCACCTAAGCAACACTAGTTTAAGTGGATTGGCTTCAACTAAGCCTGCATTACCTATGAGGGAAACACTCCTACAGACAGCATTGGTCAGGTTAATTGTTAAGGGTCAAGAAATGACAGTCCGTGTTTTACTAGATTCAGGGAGTCAACGTTCGTATATACGAAAGAACATTGCAGAGGCCCTTGACCTGCAAGGTCCCTCAGAGCTATTAAGTGTCACAACGCTAGGTGGGGAAACCAGCGAAACGAAGAGATTCCAAAGAGTGAAATTTACCCTTTCACCAATTAGGGGAGATTCAAAGGTGGAGATGGAGGCCCTTTCTATTTCCAAAATTTGTAATCCTCTCGGGCCAGTACAGATGGACTTCCATAAGAACTCTCATCTTCAAGGCTTAACTCTTGCAGATAGTTATCCTCGTGGTTCAGTTCAAGTAGATGTTCTTATTGGTGCAGACCACTACTACTCATTTGTGACTGGGGTCTGTAAGAGAGGTAGTTCCAGTGAGTCACTTGTTGCTGTTGAATCTTGCCTCGGCTGGATTGTCACGGGACAAGTAAACCGCCAATCAAGGCAAACTTCATCCATGCTGACAGTTGTAGAAAACGGTGGAGTTAACGAAACATTGAAAAGATTCTGGGAACTGGAATCAAATGGTATTGCAGAGATCGAGGACCCTGTTATGTCATAAGAGAAAGAATGTGCTGTTGCTGACTTCAATAGAGGATTGAACTTTGATGGACATAACTATGAGGTGCGACTACCATGGAAAAGAGATCCTCCAAAGCTAGAAAGTAATTATGCACAAGCTTTGAGACGCCTGGAAAGTGTTGAAAGAAAGTTAAAGCAAGACCCTGTGAAAGCTAAGGCTTACAAAACAGCGATCAACGAATATGTAGAGAAAGGTTTTGCAGAGGAAGTACCTGATCAGAGTGATGACAATGGAACTGTGCGGTACTTACCGCATCATGCTGTATTTCGTGATGACAAAAGAACGACAAAATGCAGAATTGTATTTGATGCTTCCGCACGGGAAGGAAGTGATGCTTCCCCTAACGATTGTATTCTTCCTGGTTCTCCTTTACAGCCGAACCTTGCATTTGTACTGATTCGATTTAGAACACACAAAATTGGTCTCATAGCAGACATTGAAAAGATGTTTCTGCAAGTCAAACTAGCACCAGAGGACAGAGATGTTCACCGCTACCTGTGGAGAGATTTACAGCCTCACGAAACACCAAAGGTGTACAGAATGCAGAGATTGACTTTCGCTGTGAACGCAAGTCCTTTCCTTGCAATTGCTACAGTCCATGTTCATGTAAACAAATACAAAGAAATGTCCCCGTATGCAGTAGAAGAAATTTTACAAAATATGTATGTCGATGACTGCCTGACAGGAGCCGATACAGTAGATTCAACTTTGAAGCTTCAACAAGAAATGTCAGAAATTATGATGACAGCAGCATTCAATTTGACCAAGTGGGCAAGTAACTCAGAGCTAGTAATGGATGCTATTGACCCAGCTAAAAGAGCCTCATCGCCATTCGTGGAGTTCAATTCGAGCGACCCACTAAAAGCACTTGGCGTGTCATGGGACTTGAAATCTGACCACTTTAGATTACTCCAACCGAGTGGAATCATCTCATCCCATGATCCAATGTCAAAGAGAAGTCTACTTAGTCTGGCATCGAAAATGTTTGACCCACTGGGATTGACATCACCCTTCACTGTTAGAGCCAAAATCCTTTTCCAAGAGTTGTGGTTGAAAGGATTACAGTGGGATGACCCGCTAGATAGCGACACTAAAGCAAAGTGGTTAAGTTGGAAGTCCGAGTCGTTGCAGCTAAAAGATGTGACTATCCCTCGATGCTTCGGAAATGGTATTACGCAAGACTCTGTGGTAGAGGTGCATGGTTTTGGAGATGCTTCCCCCAAGGCGTATGGAGCAGTAGTGTACACTCGAATAAGAGACAAGCAAGACAATGTATCCTCACAGCTGGTAATATCGAAGTCCAGAGTCGCATCCATTAAAAAGGTGTCACTTCCAAGGCTGGAACTTTTAGCAGCAGTTGTA
The DNA here is from genome assembly GCF_036669925.1 of Montipora capricornis. Classification (NCBI taxonomy): domain Eukaryota; kingdom Metazoa; phylum Cnidaria; class Anthozoa; order Scleractinia; family Acroporidae; genus Montipora; species Montipora capricornis. The sequence continues at coordinate 1,585,607 of NC_090891.1, read as the reverse complement.
AATGCCAGGTTGCTAAAATTTGTTGTAGGGGCTTTGCCAATGAAGGTGGCTAGGGTTGTGTGTTGGTCAGATAGTATGGTGGCACTGCATTGGATAAAAGGGCAGAGTTCTTCCTGGAAGCCATTTGTTGCCAATCGCGTAGCTGAGGTACAGTCAACATGGGATCCTGAGTGTTGGAGGTATTGTGGAAGTAAGGAGAATCCTGCAGACTTGTTGACGCGTGGGTTAAGCTGTAGTGATATGATTTCAAGCACTTTGTGGTGGAATGGACCCCAATGGATGTCTTCGCCTTGTGAACCACTACCCGCTCAACCCGAAAACGAAGCTGCTCCCGCCGAAGCTTGCGAGGAAAAAAGAACTACCCATGTGTATACAGCAGTCGTTGCAGAACCACTGATTGATATGTCACGCTGCGGGACATGGTTAAAGTTGATTCGAGTAACTGCTTATGTATTGAGAGCGGTCAAATTGTTTAAGACTAAGTCTAGGTCTTGTGAAAGGGAACTGTCGGCGGACGAGGTGAGGCAAGCCGAGATTAAATGTTGTATGTGGGTGCAGGAAGTGGTCTACAAAGAAGAATTCGAGAAACTGAAAGCTGGAGAGGTACTTCCCAGTAACAGCCGCCTCCTGAAACTGAACCCTTATTATGACAGAGATGACTACAGTTTGCTGATCTTCCCGAACAGAACAAGCATCAAATAATCTTGCCTCACGGACATCCTGAAGTTGCCAAGATGGTGCAAGATGTACATAAGAACATGTTGCATGCTGGTCCAGAAACGGTATTATCAACTTTAAGGCAGAAAGTTTGGCTAACTCAAGGAAGACGTGAGGTTAAACGTGTTATCAGAAGATGTGTAGCTTGCCAAAGACAACGGGTTGGACCTTGTGCCCAGAAAATGGGTCAGCTGCCAGAGGAGAGAATTTCCTGTTCACGAGCTTTCGCGCATGTTGGGACTGATTTTACGGGACCACTGTATGTGAAAGAGGGCTTAAACATTAAGAAAGCATATGTGTGTATTTTCACATGCGCATCATCTCGTATGGTTCACCTGGAACTTACACATAGTTTGACGACTGATGAGTTCCTACAAGCTTTTAGTCGCATGACGAGTCGCAGAGGTCTTTGCCATACAGTGTGGTCAGACAATGCACAAACCTTCAAGGCAGCAAGCAGGGAAATTCAGAAATTATACGATGAACCCACTACTGAAAGTCAAAGAATGTGGAGTACGCTGGATCAAGATCAAATCAAGTCAGAGTTCTCATCACGAGGGATCAAGTGGAAATTCATCACAGAGCGTTACCCATGGAGGTGAGGATGGTGGGAACGATATTGCAGAATGATAAAAGAACCACTGCGCAAGGTCCTTGGAATTGCACTTCTAACATTTTCTGAGCTAAACACGTTGCTGGTCAGAATCGAAGGTATCATTAACTCGCGGCCGTTGACCGCAGTAAGTGATGATTGCAGAGACCCGTTACCTATTAGACCTGCTCATCTTGCAATTGGTAGGCCAATTAACCAGTTACCGGAAAGGAAAGAAAGTAGCTTAGAGGAGACCAGTAAGAGGACTGTCGAAAGGTATCTCTACCTGCAGAGACTACTCAATCACTACTGGAAGCGTTGGAAACAAGAGTACCTACATCTCCTATCGGTAAGAAACAAGTGGCATAAAGAGATCCCTTCTATTCGAGTAGGCGACATTGTACTTATTTCTGACGACAATGTGCCGCGCACCAAATGGCCGTTGGCTAAAGTTGAAAGGGTTTATCCAGGTAACGACGGGCTTGTACGGACCGCTACAGTTAGAGCGCATAACAGTTTCTACAACAGACCCGTTCAACGTTTACACAAGTTAGAGATTGAGTCAGCAGCTTCACAAGTAAGCCCGGAAGCAGAGGATCCAGTCCATGGTGGGGAGAAGCCACAAATGAACACTGTTCATGCTGCAAGTATACCTGTTTCCAAGCCTAATTTGAGCGTTGTCCTCCCCGAAGGAGGACAAGGTGGGGAGAATGTTACAGCCCGTACTCGTTCTGGAAGAGTTACAAAGAAGCCTAAGAGACTGGACCTGTGAATAGTTATACTAACCCCACCCTAGTGTGTAGGACTTAGAGTGTCATGTGACTTTCGTTGTTGTTCCCGCTCTTGTTATCGAAGGTTTTTGTACGTCTAGCATTTCGCTCGTATACATCCCCTTTGTAAATCGATGTGTAGCCGAGTTCAGTGGATTAAAGTTGTGTTACGCTTCAGTGTCTCGTCGTAAATCCTAACATAGAGCGATCGCTATGCCAGAGGTCGTGAAAAGCCAACGTAGCTTTCATTGGAATCGAGGCCTGATGTAGATCACCGTGCAACGTGAAAAAACGGCGAATTATTTTTGACTGTTATGCTTGTTAATTTGCGGCTGATTCTTATGGAACAGCTACAATTTTGAAAATGATTTAAACACGAATTCTGTTCTTCCTCTGGCTCTCCTCACTAGCCGCCATCTTTCTTTCGACATTAAGCCAATCAGAGGTCATGTGAGAAAAGCACCAATTAGCAATCTTTTTAGTTCACTGTGTGCCAGGGTCTTCTCAAGACCCGCCGCCATATTGAAAGCCGAGAAGACCCTGGGAACGAGGTTGCCAGAAATCCTGGGGTCCTAGAGATTACATTGAAGGTCAATGATATGTTGATCTAGTCTAGTTCTTAAGTCAGGCAGTTAATTTCCGCTATCGGCACTTCAAAACAAATAAAATCCATAATCCAATTCACCAATCCACAAAATGTGTCCTCAAAATCCGAAATCCGAGTCGTTTTTGTAGCCAAATCCGCCGATCCGCGAACCTATTCACCCCACTCTCAAATTAAATTGTCATTTTGATTTAAGCACGGCAGTAGCACGCCGTTTAAAACCATTAAGCGCGGCACGGCCGACTTAGGTTCGGCGCGACTTCTTAGCACGTGCCGCACGGGAGTAGGACGACTTGGTTTCAAACAGCGTGCTATTGTTGCTCCGAACTCAATTCATAAACTAATTTAATGTATTTTTCATTATTTGCATACTCTTACGCTGGATGGATGGTTTGTTTTGTCTTTTGAATTTGGCGCGACTGTATTAGGTTCTACGTTTGAAACCGCTGCCGTGCCATCGTCGTGCCACTGCCGAGCCAAATTCATTTGAGTTCGGTATGGCAGTAGCACGACGTTTGGAACACGCCTCAGAAGGACCTGCTTTCGCATCATAACTTACCAGAACACTCTGGAGTAATAAGAAAAACCAGGCTGAGAATGATTCCTGCTATCATGGATCTACGGTGGTTTTGCCTCACTGACTTCATTCTTAATCTTCGTGTTGTGTTCACAATTGTGACTAAGACAAAGGAAAATTATGGTATCAAAAAGGTTGCTTCAGCATTATTGATTCATGCTTTGGCTGAAACGAACCCGTTGCGGTATCGCTGAAACACGTACGGATTGGAATACGCGATATTTCAAAGCAGACTCTTCCTGTTTTCTTTCTGCCTTGCCTGCTTTTTTCGTTCTTAAATCAGGCTCAAAAGTTTGAAATAAAACTTTACCCGAAACAGTTATTTTCGGATAAAGACCCCAGCGTTTAAACAGCTTCAACGTTGCAAAACTGAAATCTTGAAAGTTTATGTAAAACTTCAACCGATTTAAACTTCCATTCGACATCGATTTTACAGTTCCATTGTTTTCAAAAATATAGGTTGGATCTGACGCAGTTTGAACAATCCCTTCAACATTTGAACAACACATGACTGCTTAAATCAGGCCGTGAAAATTAAACTTAATAAACATCAACCTAAAACCACAATGACTTACGATCGATGATTATACTACTGTGTCCGGTAAACGAAGACGGTTTCCGAAAAACGTGTTCAGAGCTGTGCATGAGTTGACTCCTACTGCTAAATGCGACCGGTCTATCGAAAACGTTTTAGTAATAAAACAGGAAGCAAAATAAAACAACAGAGAACACGGAAGACAGAAGAAGTTACATCGTCTTTTTTGTGACAGGAAGTTACAAGAGAGGTTGTTTCTGACTTGAAGCGTGACACCGGTGCGTGGCAATCTTGTCGAAAAGTGAAAAAACTTCCGGGTTCACTCTTGCGAAGTGAGTGAAACTTTAACTTGGCAATTTCCACGATTTTATCGTCAGTTATGACTAACACGACTATAGAAATCCTTAACACTTATAGATCGGCTTCCATTTGGCAACTGGGCAAAAAAAAGAAAACAATGTGTTAACAAGCAATACAACTTATTACCAAATACTCCTTATTTTAATGTGCATTTGTTTGTATTAGTCCTGATGTCTCGCTCATAATACTCTTTTGGTTTTTGCGCTGAACAAGGATAAAAGGAGAGTAATTTGAGTGCAAACGACAGAATATTTAATTGGGAGCTAATTTTGAAAAGGGCGACAGAAGAAGAGACCCATTTGAGAGTACACATTGCGAGCAAATTAGTTAAAAAACTAAACAAAAAAATGAAGGAGTAGCTCGAAATAGCCACACAGCTAATGAGCAGGAAGATGTCGCGTGAGATACTAATATTAGAAGCAGACACGAAAGAAGCAATTTACGGAACAATGAACAAGAGTAGTCTAACAAAATTCTTGGTTTTGCCCAAAGGGCCTCAAGGAATATCCGGAACTTTAAGCACACACCACCGGCTATGTATTTGGTTGTTGTGCACAGTCACTTTGGCGACACTTAACACGGGTTGGTGCCTCTTATGAGGGTATGATCACCCCCATTTTACACTTATCGCATATCAGAGCTCCGTTGTACATGGCCACAACGGATGTAATAAGAGCATGGAAATAGATTTGCCCCAGGATTAACGCTGTCCGTGCACTGTTCTCAGTGTCTTCTGCCAGGCTTCGTGCTGCTTTTAGGGTCCCATATTGTGAACCTGGCCTTCTTATTTTTTCCTGTATGTATTTGTTCCCCTGCCAATGTGTTCACGTTTTGTTTTTCATTTACGCTGTTTGTAGAAACAAGGGCAGCATCCTCCAACAGTGTAAAGTGTCTATACCAAACGAGCACTGCTGCTCCTCCTGCATTTTTCAAAAAATGTTTGGCAAGGAGTTGAAACCAAATTTCTGGAATTAAGGAGAACAGGCACACTTTCGAATGAAGGTATCCTAGACCGAGATTGGAGTCACAAGTCGGTTTATAAGGCACATGTTGATGCCAGACGGGAAGCAGCACCAAGACCTGTATTGCCTGGAGACTTAGTCTCGCTAAAAAAAGGAAAACGCCTGGAAAGCTCGAGGCAAATTTTAAAAGTGAGCCGTACAGTGCAGTCTAAAAATGGTAGTAAAGTGACGGTAAGGATTGTGCTGAATATAAGCAGAACAGTTCCGTGATTTAACGTCACATTTTACCAGAAGAAGCAAAGGAATCGACACAAGGTTTAAACCCAGGAGCAGTTAGTCGAAAGCCATTTTCAGGACTTTTAGAGGTAAGCGCAGTGGCATAAAAGACTGTCCTTTTGGCCATATGGGAAAGGTATGGTCATGCTTTCTGGTTTTGTGAGCAGATTTTTCTTTAGTTAAATCTAGTCTGGTACGTTATCTCTAATGTGCGTCACAAGCACTACCCTGGTTTAAATTCAAAGGCAGATGCTTCTTTTATTTCTAAGGAAAACGGTGGTTATTAAGCTTGAGGAAATTATTTCCCAAGCGTAGTCGGACCCAGTTTCTGGAATTTGGTTAGCTAACAAATCTATTTGAAAGTTTCCATAAAGTGACAGAAACGGTCAGTATAAATGGGGAAGTTTGCAAGGCTAGATCTTTTGTGACGAAACCTATCATTATGAAGATTCTTTCCTTTTATTCTATTCCAGTACTAAGGATCAAACTACTAGATTCTCTGTATGGAAGAACCTATTTTCTGTAATACCACATATTTGCACCACTCAGCACCATCTATCCCCATTTGTCCTTGCAATTGGATTTGTGCAAAACAGCGCTGGGTTACATGCTCTTGCAGTTTCCAACACCTTTTGGCTAAGATCAAGTGTACAAATGTTGCACCCTGTACGCTTTTTCTAGGGTCTTATGAGACTAGAGTAACGCGGTTTCGGCCGCCTCTAGTTCTCTCGAGAGCGCTCTAGGCCAAATTATTCGTTTTATTTTCGTTTGATTCATTTTCTTTTCACGGCCTATTTTTTCAATCGTTCGACCTGGTGATGGGTGGGTGCCTTGGTTATAGTCTACACTCCGGATCGGCGGATAGTTTTCTCTTCTCGGCTCAACGGGATCGGCTTTTGGCTTAGCTTTTATGGAACTTTGACTTCGGATTGGCAATGGACACGAATTTGGACGATGATTTTATTTACATATGTACATGGATTCGGGTAGCATTCTGGAGTGTAAAACAGACGAGGTATCTCCAGAATGCTCTCGCCCTTTCTTGACAATATATGGATATTATGGAACTTTGAATTTGGCTTAACTACGGACATGAATTTGGATAACCCCATTTATATACACATGGAACTGCATATATATCTCGGCTTTGGCCTTCAACCCGCACTTTTAGTGCTTAAAACTTCACTTAATGGATGGATCATCTTGGAACAATTTTAGAACTAGCATGGATTTTAGGATACCCTCAGTACCGTGATTTGAGCTGCGACTCGCTCGATCTTGCTGTTCGATCGCCGTTTGTGCTGAAACTACGAGTTTTTCACCTGGTTTAACCTGTGTTTACACTTCATTCTACTTCATTCGCCCCTGCTGAACTAGAATCAAGTTTAGAACTTCGGTTTTCACCAAGATTAATCGACGAACTCTCGCCTTTACTGCACCACGATGCTGAATTTGTTTTGGACCGCTTTGGAACATTGGACTGGACTTAAAAATATTTGGAACAGCGAACTTTGCTTTTACCGGATTGTCTTGTAAATTTTCACTGGAACGACCTAGAAATATTGTAAACCTTAGGACTGACATCGAAAAATTGTAAAACTTTAGAAAAATAAATAAGTGGTGGACAGACCACGGTAAAAAAAAAAAGAAAAAAAAAAAGTTTCCAACAATGTTCTGACAACAAAAACTGGGGCCTGGACAAGCATGTAAAAGATTAACAAGAACCTTTGACGCTGGACACTTAACCCTCAGGTCAATGAAATGGTTTTGTCAAAGCCTTTCCCATAAGATGAGCAAGACAAGACTGGTACGTTTTTGTGTAACAACTACATCGCTTTTATAAACTTCAACCGGAATTGATCTATCCTGCATATAGGTAAGAACTGCTGCTGGGTAATACTGTCTTTCATGCCTTGAAGCAAAGGATTAGGGGTGCATAAGAATGCAAGACTGTCATTACTTCTTTTCTCAAGCGAAATCAAATAAAAATTGGACGTCGTGAATCCGTTTTTGCTTTCGGAAATCAACATCTCGCTATTTGTTTGGTGTCTTGTGCAACCCTCCAATGTGCTTATCTCATTATCACCAACTGAAGTGAAATTTGTTTTCCTCATTACAAAGGTCACGCTCACACGCTTCACTTTCTCCCTGATTTCGCAAAAAAAAGCTAGGGTATCCATCTATTTGCTACCTACTTAAGTTACTTCTTGAAACAGAGTCTGTGTAGATGAATACATCGCCATTCGTCTCGTTATAACACAGCCAATAACGTTTGTAACTTTGAAAAACAGCGGGCCTGATAAACAGACAGAAATGCAAAGAATGTGCCAAGTGTAAGTTTCTCAATACAAACTTCATGCAGATGTTGGCAAGTGCTTAGCCTCGCCTAAAAGGACATAAGTTTTTCAAGTCGTAAGTTTGCAAGCTAACTCCTTCCAGGATTCAAACGCAACAGAAAATGAAAAAAAAAAAAAAGGAAACGGCGTACATTCAGGGTGAAAAATCACAGGTTTCGTGAGTTCAAGGAATATTTTGCAAGTCAACATAAAAGGGCTGAATTTCCCGAATACAATAGCTTATAATCTTCTTGAAACTTGTGCTTTTTTTGCTCTATGTGAGCTTCAGGCTGAAGGATTTACAGTTCCATGGCGTCGCAAGCGTGGCTTTGGTTAGATCTTAGGTAGCTGTAAAAAAAATAATAGTGGTTAGATTTCTGCTTAAACAACCTTTCTGGCATTCCCATTCGCTAAGCCCCCTGGAATAGCAATGTTAGATGTTTGCCATTTCCTCGCCCCTTGACTTTGACCGAATACCTGGGGATCTCCTAGTAAAAGTCAACATTTGGATTCATCATAGGAATGGATCACCTTGTTCAACATTCTAAGCTGTGACTTTGACCCTTTGTTCGTCTTTCAATTTCCTCGATCATTGTTTTCCCTTTCCTTTCACGATTCGCTTTGCACCTAATGTGACGATCTAAAACGACTTATACCAAAATATCAGTCAACTGAAGAATGGAAATATTTGAACTCTAATCATTGCAGAGTGCTAATAAAATGTTTACAAGGATTTCTTCTTTTAATCCAGGTAAGAAAAAAAAGAAAGTCCGTACAAACATCTAATACAATATATCAGCTTACGTTCTCCCTGAAGATGAAACGCGTTTATTTAGCGCACCCGAAAGAAGTTAGCGTAGACTTAAACAAGCCACACCATGAATCATAAACAGCTATAGACCCTGAGATTTCAAATAACAGGGTTTAATGCTAGGTATAAGATATGCGAGGATCATTTCTATCTTTCGACTATTTCCAGCACTACAAATGTACCTTTCTTTTACTTAAAAAAATTCAGGTGATTGTAGAGCAAACAAATATATTATGAGTTTTCATGTACTTTTTCTAGTTTTCATTTTGTAGTATTTTAAGTGAATGGAAATTTAAATTCAAAATAAAGTCTCAGCTTGAAATTGTAAATCAGCCTGAGTTGCGTTAAATTGAAGAACATTCATACCAAGAAGAGTAGTTCTTGTGTAATAATTCAAAATATTACAGTATTATATGTGTATGGTGAAGCATCCAGCAGAGAGCGCTTTTTGCAACCAAAACGACTAAACGAGGCTCACACGCAACATACCAATAGTCTGGAAAAATGGGCATTTTGTTTTACCCTCCAAGAGCACGCTTAAAACCTCCAGCATGGGTACTTTTATCTTACTAATAGGTTAAAATTAGTGACTATGTTTCTGAGTCTCAGAGGCATCATATTTCAATTAAAATACCGAATATTAAAAGGTTAAATTTTAGGGAGCGAATCCCTCTGCAGGAAGATAATTGTTTGAAATTTAGTTTCAGATAGCTTTCATGCTGCGAAGGTTATTGCATTCATTGTATACGCAACAGCTGAGGAGCGGATTGAACAGTTTTAACCATTCTTGTCCCCATAGCCCGCTTTTCTTTTGTTCAGAGCGAAGAACTCGAACTCCGGCCACAGACATAGCAGGAAGTGCGCGAATCACGGACTTCCTGCTCTTTTGCGCATTCACAGAAATTGAAACAATAAAGGTCGTCTACAGTTACAACTTTATACCATTTTTGGCTGTGACGGTCTTGGTGCTGACAAAATTAAAAGCGAGCTCCGCCGTGGGACGAGAATGAGTTTTCAGGAGAGGTATGGGGGAATTAGCTTCATTACGGAAAATAATTCTGCCATAGTCGACTATTGCTAGTTAGCTAGTTAGCAAACCATATGTTCAAATTTGAAGTTCACGGTCACTTCTGAGGATGTAGGTCGAAGCATACGCAGGGATGGCAATACGTTTTTAAGCAGCCTTTTCATAAAAGGAGTCAACTGTAGCATTCGCCTGTAGCGAAGGCACGCAGGCCTGAGGCCCTCAGAGGGTCTGGGGTTAGGGCATGCTCCCCAAGAAAATTTTTGAAAAAGAGACCCCTGGAAGTGCATTTTTTCCTGGATTCTGACGCATGAAAAGGAAATTCTATTCACTGATAATAACCATCACTTTTCATATTAATTAACTTTAAATACATATTTTCGTCAGTTCCATACACCTCATTTCAAAAAGAGTAAATGAATAAAAGAGACCCCTGGAAGTGCATTTTTTCCTGGATTCTGACGCATGAAAAGGAAATTCTATTCACTGATAATAACTCTCCCTTTTTATATTAATTAACTTTAAATACATATTTTCATCAGTTCCATACACCTCATTTCAAAAAGATTAGATGAATAAAGTTAATATCAATTTCCAAAACACATTAGTGTTTTTTTAATTCTTCAGTTCTCTTCCGAACACCATTTGTTTACCAATAATATTCTAGTCATTCGAGTGAAATTCATTCATTTAAAAGGAATTACATCATTCTTTGAATGTTGTAAAACCTGTTCCTAGTTCGGACGACATGATTTTTTCCTGAACGTGACTCATCAACATTACAACAAAGAAGAACATAGTTTTGTTTCACAGCACTTATACAGTCTGTTAATCACAGTTTGTTTTCAACCACTTGTTTGAAAAAAACCTGCAATGAAAATCTACTATAATGTTTTAAGTAAATTTTAGTCATCTTCATCCTCACTGTCAGAGCCCTCAATTGAGCACATGTTTAAAACAAAAGAAACAAAGACAGAAAACAAAACAACTCCAAATAAAGACTAATCCCAAGTGACCAAAAACACAATGCTTTCCAGTACCTGCAGAAAGACCCAGATCTTCACCCGTAACATCAAGTCAGCTCAGCCGTAACAGGTGTTTTAGGTTACAGCCCCTATTGACATCCCTGATACGAAACGTCAAGTAAATTATCTTGGAAAAATGTGCTTGTTTATAATTTTTGTCACCGCTGTTTGCGTCTTATTTTTGTCATTAAGCCGTGATCCAGTAACTGTTCTTTGGGCCATTGCTCTTTCTTTTTTGCGGGATTGGTTGCGAGCATACTCCGGTCTCTTAGGCAGCCATAGTAATTGAAATAAAGGTTTTGAGAAGAGCGGATGAGAAATAACTTGAAGAAGCAAAACAACATTTTAATTTTTTTTACAAGACATGTTTTGACATACTCATGCCATGTTCAGCTGAGATGAGTTTTACAGTTGTAATATATAAGAAAAATACAATGGACGAATTGACACATTATTCGCATACTTACAAAAACAAATTAAGAGGTTCTGCCTGAGAGACCGGGGCAGACTTGGAAATGAAGGTCGGCCGATTTCGCTTAAAATTGGTACACAAAGTACTTATGACGACTTATGTAATATGCCAAAGTTTCAGCTTCAACGATTTTTTTTAGCCGAGTTCTGGATATCAGCCCCTCAGGGGTCCCTAGAGGCTGATTTCAGCGCAATTTTGGCCACTTTTAAATCTCTCTTTTAGCAACATGAAAATTAATTTCAGGCAAAAACAAAACCACATTTGTAAAGCCCTATCCTTAGGCCTTTATGGGTGAGAACATTAGCTCATGGAAATTTTTCGCTAGCCTGTGGCTGTTACCACAACTTGGTCATATTTGAAGCATAAGGGAAGCAACCGGAAATGGCCTGTTTTTCAGACAATATATTTTCCATGCCCATGTTTTATAACTTGAGGTCTTAGTTTCCCGGCAAAGTTCAGCCCTTAGTTAAGTAATATCAAGAAAAAAGTACTAAGGTTGAGGCTTTTTTACCCTCCACGCACTTCAGGTCAAAGTCTTAATTCTTTATTAGCTTTATTTTCAGACACCAGCCGCACATTTAACAAGAAAAGTAATCAAAATACAATGGAACAAGTTGTTTACTTCGTATATAAGTTTGATGGGAAAGGGTGGGTAAAACAAAACTCTATTTATGGGACTCTGCCTTTGTTTCCATGGCAACCTTGTTTTGTCAATCACAATTACCCAAGTTTGGGATTTCCCGTCTAATTGTTAAGTTTTTATTGACGTTTTCAAGTTTGTTGTGACAAACATAATGTTTTGTACCTTTGGTACCTCTTCACTACTCTTTTAATGTTATTGTAATTGCCAAAAGTGAGCTTTTGACTTCATGGAATAGTCATAATCAATCCAGACTCGTGGATTTAATATGACGGATGTTTTGGTATTTATGGCATTCTAACGTCACGTGCATTAATAGCTGATTATTCACTAGTTACCGGGGCCCAGCTGCAGGCTGGCACTGGTCGTAAAATGCAGACGGTTTCTGTCGTTTTTTCAACGTTACATTGTTAGGGATATATCGCTGACTTGCGATATATCGCGGGCTCGTTACTTTTGGGAGTGCTCGCTGGCTCATTGAAATCTTTTTGGTTTTATCAACGGATTTGATAATGTAACTTTGACACAGTACAGAGATTCTAAAAGCTGACGTTTCGCGTGTTAGCCCTTCGTCAGAGCGAATCGAGGGATTATGGGTTCCGTGTAGTTTTTATAATAGAGTAGGAGCTACGCTATTGGTGGTAACATGGCAACGTGAAAAATGGGAATATATTAGTTAAATGAAAAGCGTTCGTTAATACCGTGAGGATTAAGGGTGCCGATTTGAAAGATGAATTTTTGTTCCAGATTCTTGCGGCTTTCCGTCGTACCTAGATGTAGGGAAAGGCCATAGATAGCCATGTGTTTTTTGGAGTGGTTAGGCAGATTAAAATGGCGAGCGACTGGCCTAGATGCATCCTTGTCATTCTTCTCAACATCGCGAAGGTGTTCCCGGAATCGGTCATGACCTAGTCGTCTACCTGTCTCACCAATGTATAATTTATTGCATAACGTACAGGTTATGCAATAAATGACATTTGCGGAGGTATATGTGAAACGATCGGTGATCTTAACAGATCGCTTAGGTCCCGATATCTTGCTAGTGTTAACAATGAAAAGACAAGTTTTGCATCGTGAGCGCACGTATTTGAAAGTGCCGGGTTGCTCGTTAGTTTTGAGCGCGCTTCTAACTAAAAAGTTGCCTACGTTTTTGTCGCGTTTGAATGAAATAAGTGGAGGTTGCGAAAAGATTCTACCAGTCTCGGGATCATTTTGGAGTAATTTAAAATTAGTAAGAATGATGCTTTTGACTGCGTGATTATGAGGATGGAAAGTGAGGGTGAATGGAATTCTGTCATTCTTATCTTTTTGTGACGTTTGTAGTGATGACTGTCGATCAAATTGTTGGGCGCGATGATGGCCCGCTTTGACCACAGAGACAGGATAGCCACGTTTTTCGAAGAACTGGCACATCTCCTCTGATTTGCTGGAAAAATCGGAGTCATCACTACATAGACGTCGAAGTCTAAGAAATTGAGAATAAGGGATGGAGTTCTTGACATGTGATGGATGTGACGATGAATACAACAAATAACTGTGTGAATCAGTAGGTTTGTAGTGCACACTAGTACATAGCACGTTGCCTCTAATAGAAACTTTGATATCTAGGAAGGCCGATGAAGTTTCCGAAATTTCCCAGGTATATGTAAGAGCCGGATGAAAAGAGTTGACGGAGGTTATAAATTGATCGAGCTCTCCTCTGCTGGATGAAATAGCGCCGATGCAGTCGTCGATGTAGTGGCCGTAGAGTTCAGGTTTGGGGCCGTTGTACTGATTAAAAAATTGGTGTTCAACATATTCTACAAAAAGATTGGCATAGCTAGGTCCCATTCTTGTGCCCATCGCTACACCATTAATTTGTTTGTAATAGTTGCCGGCAAATGAAAAACAGTTAAGCGTTAAAACTAGTTCGGCAAGGCGGAGGCTCTTTTCTGAGCTAGGTTCTTTGACAGTGCGTTGATCGAAAAAGTGTTTAAGTGCTAGAAGTGCTTTATAAGTTGCAGCGTTATGGCATTCGGGGTCATTTGTTTTCCTGGTTTCACGATTATCTGTCAGACCGTACACAAAGAGTCATTATTGGAGGTCATTCATCAGAATGGATGGAAGTGTCCTCTGGTGTCTCTCAAGGGAGTATATTAGGGCCACTTCTTTTCCTGCTGTATATAAATGACTTCCCCCTAAATGTAAGCTGTAGTACAGAGCTTTTTGCTGATGACAGTGTACTTTATCGTAACATCACATCTGTAGATGATTGTGTTGAGTTTCAGGGTGATCTTTTGTCTGCTGCCTCCTGGTGTGACTTGTGGAAGGTAACACTGAATCCTGAAAAGTGTAAGGCCCTTCATGTTACTAAGTCTAAATGTCCTTTAGTTCATCAGTATGTGATAAATGAGAATAATCTGTCGGCTGTAGATAAACATAAGCACCTGGGTATTTGGATTGAATCTTCTTTAAGGTGGGACGCTCATATCAATTACATTGTAGGTAAGGCAAATAGAGTGTTGGGTCTAATAAGGAGAACATTTGGGCCGAAAGATCCTGTGGCAATTAAAACAGCTTTTAATGCTTTAGTTCCTCCTATTTTGGAATATGCCTGCCCAGTGTGGAACCCTTATTTGGTTAAACACATACACAGTATTGAATCCATCCAGCGTCGTGCTACTCGATTGATATGTGGATCTGATAAACCTTACTCTGAAAGGCTCACTAGACTGAACTGGTCATCATTGGAGCTTAGAAGGAAATACCTCTGCTTGCTTCAACTTTACAAGATAATTCATGGCTATTCTGATATTGACTATACCGCATATGTGGATCTGACTGGCCCAACAAGAACTAGAAGTAACCATGACTTTAAAATTAGACCTAAAGCAGCAAGGACAAACTATTTTAAATTTTCATTTTTTAACCGTTACGTTAATGACTGGAACTCTTTACCTAACGCAGTTATGTCTGCTTCTAGCTTAACCTCTTTTAAAACTTTACTATTTAATTATCTTTGTAAATAGATAGGTCTTTTAGGTTTCGTACACATTGTGAAATTATATATTAGATATACTATTCTTAATTGTTTTAACTTTCATTTCTGGAGAGCAGTTTTTATATGGGAATTCAGTTTCCCCCTATTGCTTTCCTTTACCTATTGTACTTTTGTATATATATTTTCTTTTGTACATTGGTAAGAAGCTTTATTAAACTTAAACTTAAACCTAAACAGAAGACCTTCGCTATTAGGAATGACTGTGTATCGGAGATGTAATGTCCATGGCGAAAATAAGTTTGTCTTGGCCGGAGAAATTGAAATCGCGGAAAAATTGTAGTGCGTGTGTACTGTCTTTAATGTATGATGGCAAAGATTTGACGATAGGAGTCATAATCCTGTCTAAGTAGCTAGAAATGAGTTCGGTGGGGCAACTACAGGCAGAAACGATAGGGCGACCTGGGTTGTTGGGTTTATGAATTTTAGGCAAGAAGTAAATGCGCGAAGTTCTAGGGTGTTGATGATGAGATTAGTGGCAGTGTCCAGTAATTCTTGATTAACTATAAGATTGTGAATGGTGTCTTTGACAAGTTTTTGATTTTGGGAAGTGAGATCTTTAGGGATTTTGGCATAAAACGAAGTATCCGAAAGTTGCCGCAAAGCTTCTTTTTGGTAAAGGTCGGACCGCCACACAACTACCGCGCCGCCTTTGTCGGCCGATTTGACAACTATGTCGTTGCGTTTACCAAGATTTTAAGCGCCGCCCACTCTTCCGAGTTAAGGTTGGAATATTTAATTTGGCGATTTAATTTAAGTTTGTGAATGTCGTGACGGCATTTTTGGGTGTAATAATAATGAGGCAAATTGTCCCTCTGGGGGTGTCCATTTGGATTTGCGAACTAGAAGTGTTTCAAAAATATCTTTATTAGAAGTGTCAGAATCATGCTCTTTGTCGTGAAAAACGGCTTTTACTGAACGCGGCGAAGGCATATTTCAACATCCTGCTTTATAGAGAATTCGTTGGTGCGTTTGGTAATAGGGACAAAATTTAGGCCCTTACTGAGAACAGATTTCTCTGAGTCAGTAAGCGAAAGATTTTCTGGAATTGTAATTACGGTATTATGGCTATGCAATGTAGTGTCGTCGGTAATTTGCGGACCTATTAATTGTTGAAGTTTTAGAGTCTTGGTTTGGTGTAAATGGTCAAACAGTCCAGAATTAAGTTGTCGGATTTTAGCGCGAATCGATTGTACTAAAATTGCTGGACAGATTTTGGAAAGTTCGGAGCGGCAATGAAGAATTTGTTTGTCAAGTGCGATTCGTTTTTGGCACATAGCTCTGATTGTGATCCTCATAATATTACGTGAAAAATAATCTTGCGCACATCGAATTTGGTGAAGATACTGATTAGAGTGAGAGAATGTAGACGCATGAAAGTTCGAGCGAAAACCTTTATGAATGACTT
This sequence comes from Montipora capricornis, assembly GCF_036669925.1. Classification (NCBI taxonomy): domain Eukaryota; kingdom Metazoa; phylum Cnidaria; class Anthozoa; order Scleractinia; family Acroporidae; genus Montipora; species Montipora capricornis. The sequence continues at coordinate 1,569,461 of NC_090891.1, read as the reverse complement.
TAGAATCGAGGCCACGGCCGATGAATTTGATGCGGCTACAAATCCTTGTTTTGGCGAAAATGAGAGCGGCTAACCGCAACCCTCAGTTCCTGCTACGTGTGGGAAAAGGAAAAAGATAACTTACGATTTCCTGGCGTAGCTCCTTCGTGACTTTCTTCAAGCTTGGGATCGTCGTCTTGGGTCTCCTGTTAGAAATCTGTGGATCGCTCGAAACGTCAGCTTTTAAAATCTCTGTACGGTGGCCAATTTACATTATCAACTCCGTTGATAAAACCAAATTTTTGTATACTACTTCCCCACCGACGCAGCACCACAGTTTCTTTAGAAACTACCCCTTAATCTTATCCTCCATTTTGAAAAGCACGAGATATGGAGGACAGTCAAGAGAAAGATTATAGCTTTTTGGGGAACGGCATGTTTCCCAACCTTTACGATGCACTAGTTTATGAGTGGAAATTTAAGAGTGAATATTTGGAGAGACAAATTTACGAGCGATCACTTAAGAGTAAACCTTCCATCGTGAAACTTATCGAGAATCAAATAAACTCTTGTTCTTAGGCCATCGTAGCTTGATTAAGAAAATAACACAAACAGCGGTGATAAACATTGTATTCCAACTCATTTTTATAAAACTTGACGTTTCGTATGCTAGTTAAAACACATTTTCAAAAGTGACCGTTACAATTTTTAAAAAACTATATATATATCGTAAACAATAGGGGTCTGGAACCTAGACTGAGAAAAATGATCTGCAGCAGATTCTGTCCTTCACTTTGGTTCAGACGTGTAGATGACACCTTCACCATGTTTGACAGCAAGGACAATGCTAATGAGTTTTTAAGTTTTCTAAATAGTCGACACGATAGCATTAAGTTTGCTCTTGAATTTGAAGAAGACAATAAGATTCCATTTTTAGACATCCTTCTCAAACGCTGCCCTGACAACACTTTCTCTACATCTGTCTACCGGAAGAAGACATTCACAGACCTTTACACCAAGTGGGATTCATTCACACCTCGCAAGTACAAAATCAACCTCATCCGTACTCTCACCTATCGATGCTTCCGAATTTGCTCCTCGCCATCTTTATTACAGGCCGCTATTAAAGATCCGAGAAAGCTCCTGTTGCAAAATGGTTACCCTCAAGGCGTTATCACGTTCAACATTAACGATGTATTGAACAAAAATAAAAACAAATCAAATAACCCTGTTCAAGCTACAGTCCCCAAAAAAGATATCTTAATCGTGTTACCCTACTTAAGTCTTCACAGTAACCAAGTCAGGAAACGTCTGAAATCCTGCGTATACAATTTCTACTCTTTCGTCAATCTCAAGATCATATTCCAAAACACACGCCGCATCAACTCCTTTTTTCCATACAAAGATCGCTTGAACCGATCTCAGAGGTCCAAGGTCGTCTATAAAGCTGTCTGCTGGAACTGCGATGAATTCTACATTGGCAAAACAAAACGAAGACTCCACGACAGAAAAACAGAACATTTCAAGGCCCTAGCTAAAAGTGACCATTCATCAGCCATTGCTGATCATGTGAAAACCACTGGCCACGACATTAAATGGGATCACTTTGACCGCATTTTAGCATCCGGAAAAACTGACTTTCACTGCAAAATTAAAGAGACTTTGTTCATTCAAGAGCTAAGAGTCAATAATATTAGTGAGAAGTTATTGCTGTTTTAGCTATTACTTTTCATTATGTCCAGACACGCACTGCTGCAGATCATTTTTCTCAGTCTAGGCTCCAGACCCCTATCGTTTACGATATATATATATAGTTTTCAAAAAATTGTAATGGTCACTTTTGAAAATGTGTGTTGACTAGCATACAAAACGTCAAGTTTTATAAAAATGCGTTGGAATACAATGTTTATCACCGCTGTTTGTGTTATTTTCTTTATCGAGAATCAAAGCGAACACTTATCAGAGCTAACTTTATATCATCTTTAAAAAACGTGCTACAAGGCGATCTAGACGAGCTCGTGGAGAAATTTGTCTTCAAAAAGATTTCGACGATTGAGATACCGAAGTCTTCAAAGCTCTATCGCTATGTTAATCAATCTCGAGCCCAGAGTTCTCCGGCTCCTCGGTCAGCGGGGGGTCGCCGGGGAGAACTCTGGGGACACGGAATTTTTATCGCAGAAATCGTGCGGTTCCGGTTCTTGTGCGCATCCTTGGGTTTGAAAAACGGAAGTCGAGATTGGAAGTCATCACGAAGGTTTCTTTTCATCATGTTCGAGCAAGCAGTTTCTTTCTCCTTGCATGAATTGGGTTTAGTGTCGTTAAAAAAGGAACAACGGCAAGCGGTGGAAGCTATAGTGGTGAAAGGTAGAGATGTCCTTGCCGTCTTACCGACAGGTTTCGGAAAATCTCTTATTTACCAAGTTTTGCCGGGTACATTCGACTTCATGGCTGGAAATGTGGACAGAGCCTTCATCTTAGTCGTGTCGCCTTTAAACGCACTTATGAGAGATCAAAACTCAAAACTTAACGAAAGGGGTTTGACTTCCTTTATGGTCCAGGGAAGGTCGGTTCAGGTGGGAGATTCCCGTGTAGGAGAATATCGGGCAAGTTTCTCGATGGAAGCATTGAAGGAACCGCATTGCCGAATTTTATTTATTCATCTGGAGGTCTGTGTGGATGATAGCAATAAAATAAAATAATTTTATTTCACTATTGAAATCGTCTATGTATCAAAAAAGAGTGAAATGCGCGGTAGTTCACGAAGCCCATCCGATTAAGGAATGGTAAGTCAGTTTTAAGTGTGGTCTCACTTATATTAAAAAAATTGACCAAATGAGTTATTATTATTAACACGTGTTTTGATTAACTTTAAATACTACTTTTTAAGGATTGAACCACTGCAAAAATCATGTACGATCAAAACTTGCTCTACGTTGGATCAAAATAGATCGTGACCACACCAAAAAAATAGAAAATATACTGCAAAGGTTGGTCAAGACAACGTGAACATGGGCCGCGGTTGTTACAATATTTCGGCTGGCCAACACCAGCCTTCTTCAGGTTTATTGAATGGATAAATGCTTGTTACAAGATCTTTATATTTACCGGAAATGACATAAAAAGGCTACGTGATGTGTAAAATTAATAAAAACGGAAATGCATAAAAGAGGAAAGAAAATAATACATGATAACAAGATAAAAAAAAACAAAAGAAAATTAAAATGTAGCTAAACTAAATTACATTTTATCTCTTCTGTTAAGGCCTGCAGGCTCCAGTGTTTTTCCTCTGTGTATGAGGAATGCCTCACGAGCCTTTCTGATGGAGTCACGACTAGTGTGCAGTTGTTCGAGCGGTATAATGATCATGTGATCCTTAAATACTACACAATTAAAATTAAATACTACACAATGTCATTTATTACTCAATTTTCTCTTTTCGGAAATCAGAGACAAAAACAAGCATCTTTGTCAAATATACATTCTCAGGTAAAGTCCTGGTTTAAAATGGTTGATGAGCTAATAAATAAAGTGTTTTGAATGAGTGTTAGAAAAATAGAAGATTTTAAAAATTTCATTACTGTTTTTCAAGCTGTAAGATTCTGGTAGGTCTTATTATATTTGTATGTTATCTCGTGCCCCACATATGTCAACTTCTTTCCAAAAGGTGCACCGTATACTCATGTTTTTGATTTTCCAAGAGACTAAATTGTGAAATCCAGACTTTCGCTAATCTGCCTTTCAAAAGCACTCAAATGGACTCAAATGAAACAAATTCGCTTACAGACTGAATAGATTTAATTAGTTTAATTAATAGATCGCAGATAGTTTCTTTTCTCGCAAATAAACAAAGCGGCCGGCTAGGTGTCCACTTTCTTTTGAAAGTTCTGGCCATTTATTTCTTCCCCGATGCATTTTGTTGATTTAGGACAGGTTAAAGTCCACATTACATTCGGATTCTACACAAAAAGGAACTGGCATAGCGCGTTAGCGGGCTAGACTCTGGATCGGGCGGTCCTGGTTACTAAAGCGTTGACATGTCGTCTTGGGAAGGCAATTTTCTTTAACAGTGCCTCTCTCCACCCAGATGTATAAATGGGCACCAGTGATTATTATCCTGACCAGGAAAAAAGAGCAGTAACCAATTTAAGCTCCAGCAGGTACGAGCGGGCACTAGGCCTTGTGACGACTTACCTTATCACCTACAGCATGCATAATGGCCCTCCAGGGCGGTTACCGCCTAGGTTGCTTCTTATTACCGAAACCAGAGCTAAGGGTCAGCAATTCAGTGTGAGTCCATAAAGACTTACTTTTTCATGTGATCTACAGCTACGGGTGCCATAAAAAAACCCCAAGTTCTTAAGGGCTCCAAGAAAGCTGAAATATTTTATTTCCCAACTTTCCAAAACAGTAGTCTTTGCCGGAAGGATAACCCACTCCACCCCGGTCCTATCTCTGCATATATATTCAGTATGGATGCCACCATGGATTTGTACTGTTTGAGAAAGCAACAAAAGGAAAATGCTGATAGATAAAGGGAAAGAGTGCCCGTGAGTATTCTTCTAGCAACTTAGCGGATTGGCGGCGAAAACGGACCGAGTGTTGGACGTCCTTATCAATCATTTACAACATACGTGAGCCATTTACACTGGGGCACTGGGTATGAATAAATATTCAGTAAACAAATCATGCCATTGAGGTTCTCATACAAGTTCTATCATAATCATTCTCTGCAATATCAAGGAGACGAATCTGCACAAGAAAACAACTGAATTCCAAGTCAGTCATGGCCAGCAAACTACAATGACCTCGTCACGTACGGTATTAATCGACCTGTGTATATCTAACTCGCAACGACGCAATTGCGACCAATTTATCGCTGGGGCTAAAGTTTCTAATGTTACCTCACTTTTAAGGGATTGTAGGAAAGGCGTATGTCTGTAAAAGTGAAGCCAGGTAAGCGTTTTTTGTAAGTGACTTTATCCAGACACTTTGCAAATAGACTGGAAGAGTGACTGCAATTTGTGTTAGACGGTTAGCTTTAATTATATTCGAAATTTCTTAATGGTTCAAAACGATTCTCAAGTAGTGTCACGACTGATGTTGTGATTGCATTTAAAGAGACCAATAAGTTCTTTTTTCTTCAGAAAATATTAAAGCCCAAACAGGTGGGTTATAGTACTACTGAGGCCTCGTCCACACTATGCCGGATAAATTTGAAAACGCAACTTTAGGTGCAAAAAAGGAACAAAAGTTTTCCGTCCACACATGAAAACGGATAAAATGTTCTGCGTTCACACTACAGCGTTTTATCGGAGGCACAATTGCCTTATGAGCATGAGCATGCTCACAGTAAGCATAACATTGAGCCCGCGATAGTTCCCTCTACCGCCAGCTGTTCACGAGGATTTCGTTGCGTTCTCCTTGCCTCGTTAAATTTCTTCAAACTTGAGATGTCATGGCGTAAAAAGCAAACAACTAATGCCAGAGATAAGACAGCTTACTTCTCGTTGTCCGATGACGAAGTGGAATTGTTGCTTAGTTCTATAATGGAGTACAAAACATCGAAGGAAATGGAAAACATCGATTGGGAGTCTTGTCAAAGTAAATACCAGGACATTCACGACAAGTTTGTAGAACATTATCCGACCCCTGAAGAAGCAAAGGCATTTCGAAAAGAATATCCACATTCAGGAACTCAAATGACGAAAGCGATTCTAACATCCAAATTGAAGAATATCAGACAAAAGTATTGTTTAGCTGTCGATGTTGGTAGATGAAGCAGCCATGGCAGAGGAGTTCTACTCCTCTTCGAGTTGTACGAACAGTCAGGGGGTGGTTCTCCTGCATCTACTACCCTATCATCTGGCATTCAGACAACAGAACTTTGAGAAATGTGTACTGATTCTGAAGAAATCAGTCCCTCTAGTAGTAGTAGTACTCCAGATTGCTCGATAAGTTCCATCTGTACTGATAACATCGAAGACAGTTCTCAAAGTCAAGACATAGAAGAGATATTACCTTCCACTGTCCAAGCCTACAAAGCTTGCTTATATCCTGATTTAATTAGCGCTTCATTACTACGGGCCACAGACGTGATACGTTGAACGAGTTGAACAAAGGAGATAAACTTAACATTGCAGTTTGGATGAAAAAGATGCAATTTTGCATTGTGATTTACCGGCAAGAGATGTGTTGTTAGGTAAATAATTAAAGAGTTTTTGCAGCGGCTCTATTGTCCGTAATTTTCAAGACTTCTCCAAGAAATTTATAACCGCCGTCGGACCACTATCTGATCGGTCCTAAAACAATCACATAAAACTTTATTATTAACGGCAAGTCTTTTCGGTGACAATTAACTTCAGAGTCTCTTTTAACCATAACTTGGAAGGAAAAGAGATACTCGAAATTAAATGGCTGATTTTTGCAGACACGCTTTGTTGAAACTTTAAGCGGAAGTACCCTGGTTAGCCATCTTCTCGTATGTTTTTTTCTCAGTAAAAAGCCTCAACCTTAGTATTTTTTTCTTGATATTACTAAACTAAAGGCTGAACTTTGCAGGGATACTAAGACCTCAAGATATAAAACATGGGCATGGAAAATATTTGGTCTGAAAAACAGGCCATTTCCGGTTGCTTTCCATATGCTTCAAATATTACCAAGTTGTGATAACAGCCACAGGCTAGCGAAAAATTTCCATGAGCTAATGTTCTAACCCATAAAAGCCAAAGGATAGGGCTTTACAATTGTGGTTTTGTTTTTGCCTGAAATTAATTTCATGTTGCTAAAAGAGAGATTTAAAAGTGGCCAAAATTGCACTGAAAATCAGCCTCTGGTGACCCCTGAGGGGCTGATATCCAGAACTCGGCTAAAAAAAAGTCGTTGAAGCTGAAACTTTGGCATATTACATAAGTCGACATAAGTACTTTGTGTACCAATTTTAAGCTAAATCGGCGGACCTTCATTTCCAAGTCTGCCCCGGTCTAGGCAGAAGCTCTTAAATGGATTAGCTAAGATAATTACGTACTACCGTCACGACAAAGCCGTTAAAAATGAAAAAACGAAAAAGAAAAAGTTCGTTGTAATTTGAAATAGCCAACGAGAGTAAACTGAAAGAGATAGGCTAAAATGTTGTAGTTGTTCGTTAAGATTAAGTTTGTTCCATTTGATATGCAAAGCTTCTTTTATTTTAATTTTAAAACGGAAGTAGAGACATGATGAGTGGTTTCGCCAATGTAACTGACATTACATCCAGCACAAGTACATTTATATAACATGTGCGAGCGGAGACCCTGTAGCACAAAATCTTTCATCATAAACAACTGTTTTACTTTGAAAGTAGAAAAAACCAACTTAATGTCAATATTGCTTGAATACATTCTGAGTAATTTCTTAAGCTTTTTTTGTGTTATTTTCGAGAAAATATCAATATAAGGGAGCTTATAAAAACGAGTGTTGGAAAAATCCCTTCCACTTTTATTGCTTATGCGACCGGCGTGACCAATTTGTCCGTTGACATATTCCCGAATGATCTTATGAATCGTCCAACCTGGGAAGGTTTTTTCGTAAAATTGTGACGAGTTC
>NC_090891.1:1554401-1556901 GCF_036669925.1 Montipora capricornis | reverse complement strand
CAATAGCACGTCTTGAATTATTAGAGTTTCCCTGGTCGGAAGTTTTATTCTTTGCAAGAGATCTTGATAAGATGTACTTTCTCGATTTTAGCAGTAACTGTTTCTTTTACCGAAGTGGTGCCAGACTTGATTGCAAAAGTTAAAATACGGCAGTATAAATGCGTGATTAATCATAAATGGAAAAATGATCTTCAATCTGTTCAGAGCACATATCTAAGAACTTGCTTTGCGACAAAGACTTGAAATATGATCGTCAAATTTCAACTTTGAAATGATATATGAAATGGATCATATATGAACTGCGGATATGAAATCAAGTGAAGCTATTGTATGATCCTCACAGTCATGAAAGCAATTTTTGCAGTTGCTTAAGGAAGCCTGATTAATTCAGGACTTCAACCGGGTTTGAACCCGTGACCTCGCGACACCGGTGCGACGTTGGGAGCTGGTCATTTGTGGGTTCTAATGTTCACGTGAGAAATGAACCAACAATGAAATGATATGAAATCAAATGATCCTCGCAGTTATCATAGCCTCACTTGATTTCATATCCGCAGTTCATATATGATCCATTTCATATATCATTTCATCGTTGATTCATTCCTCACGGGAACATTGGAACCCACAAATGACCAGCTTCCAACGTCAGTGGCTTCATGGCTCAGTTGGTTAGAGCGTCGCACCGGTATCGCGAGGTCAAGGGTTCAAACCCCGTTGGAATCATGAATTTTTCAGGCTTTCTCGCAATTGCAAAATTGATCATAGCTTTACTTAAATTTCAACTTGCTATCCAGCACAACCCCCAAGAGGTTAGTTTCATCAGTGGTTTTAATGTCAATATCAGGAAAGTGAAAGTGCAGATTATCTTCCGCTTTGCCTGGCATTTTTCTGGATTAGGTTTCATACCATTTTGAATAAAGGTATTACAGGGGGAGTTAGTGGACATCTAAGTTAGTCAATTGAACATCAATTCCCTTTTAAAAAAGATTCGCGTTGGGCTGCATCACATAATGACAATTGGTTGAGGAAACTATTTAGGCTTTTACCGGAAAGTCAGAGTCTCTGTATCACATAATTGCAATTGGTTGAGTAGACAATTTGAGCACCACTAACCAGAGAACTCCTTACGTATAGCCATTTTAACATATTAATTATTTTTAATCACGGGTCAGTAGTTTAGGTAGGAGTTTATGATTTTTTTTTCTTCTATGCGCTAAATCCGTTGAATGATATAAAGTTCAAAAAGCGAAATAAAGACTGTCGTGTAATTTGATTTACAGATTTTGTGACATGCGTGACAGATATATTTGGCCTCGGCAAGAGTGTCTGTACTCTTTCTTGCTGTCTTCACCGTTCTTAGACAACATTATTCGGCTTTTTTCTAGTGCTCGTGCTTGCTCTTTCTTGCTCTGCCCTTCATTATAATTTCGTCCTTTTATTCGGGCTCTTTCTTGCTCTCTCTCTCGTAAGTTGTTTATCACTGATATTTCGCCTGTTTTCTCGTGCGCTCACTCGCTTTCTTTCACGTTGAGCATTGCATACTCGTCGCCTGGTTACTATTTCTTATTTATCCATCTCTTCTCTATCTCTTCTTTAAAAAAAAAAAAAGAAAACCGCTGGTTTCAGCAGTGCGACCTTACATGAAAAGTTGAAAATACGGATAGACGGTCGAACGATAACGTCTTAACTAAAATCAAAATTTCTCTTTTCGATAAGTTATTTTTTGGCTATGGTGCTAAGTTTTGCAACGTTTGACTTTACAATTCTGTATATGTCAAAGTAAAGAGGTTTCTTTCCCTAATAAAACTAAAAATGCTTTTGAATGTAATTTTGAAGAATATTGGTTGAAAGTAAAAAATGCTCTTAAGATGGCTGATACCCCGCCTGCAGCAAATTGTGCGCATGCAGCTCCAAAGTCAAAGTAACGCAATTTCTAAACAATGTATCCTGTATTGAATGACCTTTTCATAGTACGCTTGTGCACAAGTTTAGTTGGTTGTCGCTTCTCCGTAGTAGAGATGAGGCGACCGGTAATGCGTCTGTCACTCAGGTTGTCTAAGTTGCAGATTATCGAAATCGGATAAAATTCCATGGAAGCCACCTTCTTTCCCGAGCAGGCCTCTTTAATTAAACACCAAACGTTTTTACCTTTCACTCGAGGCTGGTGCATGCAGAAGAACCAAAGAATAACGCAAATCACCAATATAATCAGAGCAAGTACAGATACGGCAATAATAATTAGCCGTGAGTTGCCATCTGAAGTGTCCTTGACATTTTCACCGGGGTTTTCACGGTGTGTCGCTAGGGAAGAAATCAAAGTGATTACACAATATTTTTTTACATCTAGGGATTGTTGATGTATTCCAAGGCAATGAAGGGGGACTTCACATGGGCACAGTAGGAAACCAATTGCACTTGGGTTTCTTTCACACGCTGATTGGACTTACCCAAGGGTGTGTTTTGTAAAAAGAAAAGCGTTTAACACCTGGTCCAGATGTTC
>NC_090891.1:1549401-1551901 GCF_036669925.1 Montipora capricornis | reverse complement strand
CAAATAACTGTGTGAATCAGTAGGTTTGTAGTGCACACTAGTACATAGCACGTTGCCTCTAATAGAAACGTTGATATCTAGAAAAGCCAATGAAGTTTCCGAAATTTCCCAGGTATATTTAAGAGCCGGATGAAAAGAGTTGACGGAGGTTATAAATTGATCGAGTTCTTCTCTGCTGGATGAAATAGCGCCGATGCAGTCGTCGATGTAACGGCCGTAGAGTTCAGGTTTGGGGCCGTTGTACTGACGAAAAAATTGGTGTTCAACATATCCTACAAAAAGATTGGCATAGCTAGGTCCCATTCTTGTGCCCATCGCTACACCATTAATTTGTTTGTAATAGTTGCCGGCGAATGAAAAACAATTTAAGTGTTAAAACTAGTTCGGCAAGGCGGAGGAGCGTTTCCGAGCTAGGTTCTTTGACAGTGCGTTGATCGAAAAAGTGTTTAAGTGCTTGAAGACCTTCGCTATTAGGAATGACTGTGTATAGAGATGTAATGTCCATGGTGAAAATAAATTTGTCTTGGCCGGAGAAATTGAAATCGCGGAAAATTTGTAGTGCGTGTGTACTGTCTTTAATGTATGATGGCAAAGATTTGACGATAGGCGTCATAATCCTGTCTAAGTAGCTAGAAATGAGTTCGGTGGGGCAACTACAGGCAGAAACGATAGGGCGACCTGGGTTGTTGGGTTTGTGAATTTTAGGCAAGAAGTAAATGCACGAAGTTCTAGGGGTGTTGATGATGAGATTAGTGGCAGTGTCCGGTAATTCTTGATTAACTATAAGATTTTGAATGGTGTCTTTGACAAGTTTTTGATTGTTGGAAGTGAGATCTTTAGGGATTTTGGCATAAAACGAGGTATCCGAAAGTTGCCGCAAAGCTTCTTTTTGGTAAAGGTCGGACCGCCAAACAACTACCGCGCCGCCTTTGTCGGCCGATTTGACAACTATGTCGTTGCGTTTACTAAGATTTTTAAGCTTTAACAGGAGACCCAAGACGACGATGCCAAGCTTGAAGAAACTCACCAAGGAGCTACGCCAGGAAATCGTAAGTTATCTTTTTCCTTTTCCCACACTTAGCAGTAACTTAGCTTTCCGTTTAGCCACTCTCATTTTCGCCAAAACTAGGTTTTGTAGTCACATCAACTTCATCGGCCGTTGCCTCAATTCTAAAGTCATTCCTAAAGGTTTTCGCTCGAACTTTCATCCGGCTACATTCTCTCACTCAAATCAGTATCTTCACCAAATTCGATGTGCGCAAAATTCTTTTTCACGTAATATTATGAGGATCACAATTAGAGCTATGTGCCAAAAACGAATCGCACTTGACAAACAAATTCTTCATTGTCGCTCCGAACTTTCCAAAATCTGTCCAGCAATTTTAGTACAATCGATTCGCGCTAAAATCCGACAACTTAATTCTGGACTGTTTGAACATTTACACCAAACCAAGACTCTAAAACTTCAACAATTAATAGGTCCGCAAATTACCGACGACACTACATTGCATAGCCATAATACCGTAATTACAATTCCAGAAAATCTTCCGCTTACTGACTCAGAGAAATCTGTTCTCAGTAAGGGCCTAAATTTTGTCCCTATTACCAAACGCACCAACGAATTTTCTATTAAGCAAGATGTCGAAAAATTCCTTCGCCGCGTTCAGTTAAAAGCCTTTTTTCACGACAAAGAGCATGATTCGGACACTTCTAATAAAGATATTTTTGAAACACTTCTAGTTCGCAAATCCAAATGGACTCCCCCAGAGGGACAATTTGCCTCTTTAGATTTTTTCACCAAAAAATGCCGTCACGACATTCACAAACTTAAATTCAATCGCAACACTAAATTTTCCAACCTTTCCTCGGAAGAGTGGGCGGCGCTTAAAAATCTTAGTAAACGCAACGACATAGTTGTCAAATCGGCCGACAAAGGCGGCGCGGTAGTTGTTTGGCGGTCCGACCTTTACCAAAAAGAAGCTTTGCGGCAACTTTCGGATACCTCGTTTTATGCCAAAATCCCTAAAGATCTCACTTCCAACAATCAAAAACTTGTCAAAGACACCATTCAAAATCTTATAGTTAATCAAGAATTACCGGACACTGCCACTAATCTCATCATCAACACCCCTAGAACTTCGTGCATTTACTTCTTGCCTAAAATTCACAAACCCAACAACCCAGGTCGCCCTATCGTTTCTGCCTGTAGTTGCCCCACCGAACTCATTTCTAGCTACTTAGACAGGATTATGACGCCTATCGTCAAATCTTTGCCATCATACATTAAAGACAGTACACACGCACTACAAATTTTCCGCGATTTCAATTTCTCCGGCCAAGACAAATTTATTTTCACCATGGACATTACATCTCTATACACAGTCATTCCTAATAGCGAAGGTCTTCAAGCACTTAAACACTTTTTCGATCAACGCACTGTCAAAGAACCTAGCTCGGAAACGCTCCTCCGCCTTGCCGAACTAGTTTTAACACTTAAATT
>NC_090891.1:1531901-1541901 GCF_036669925.1 Montipora capricornis | reverse complement strand
ATTTTTTTTTTTTAAGTGATCCAAAGCTAGATTTTAAAACGATGAAGTATTTCCGATCTAAAAAAAAAAAAAATCCAGAAATCTAAAAATCCTTATTATCAAGACAGAGGAAATTTTATCATGCAAGTTCGTTAAAGCATATTCAGTGGTATTATTCTTCCGAAAACCGTATTGACTATCGGAAAGAACATTAAATTTACTTAAAAAAGGATGGGTACGGCTTTACATATCTATATATGGGTTATTGACCAAGCGTGAGATCAAGATGGCCGGATATTGGCCAAGTGCGTTTTTGCGTGTTTTATGGACGGAAACGAAGTCGTTTCTCTGAGAAATGTTTTTTGCGAATCGCTAAAACAACTGCAGAAATCAAACCCGCAAATTTAAAGGTTTAGTGCCACAGGGTATCAGGAATCGACTTTGACTGTAACGATGTCGTTGCTTTCAAGATACCTTCACCATGCCGTTTTGTGGTGGTGATCTCTGACTCCGTGGCACCGGAGGTCAAGATGGCTGGATATTGTCTAAGTTCTTTTTTTTGCGTGTTTATGGACGGAGACGAAGTCGAGGTCTATAAACACGCAAAAAAGAAGGATGCCAATGTCCAGGTATCTTGACAGAACAAGCTTGGTCAATAAAGGATTTATTATATGAAATAAAACACCAAAAAATGATCATTGATCTTACGAGACCATGGAAGCCAGAAATCCCGAGCGGGCAAGATACTTCCATCTTGGCCGCTCGGGTTGCCAGCATAAGATTTGGTTCATCCTGCCCGCGCACGGAGCTAGTCATATAATTATGTACTGTCCTCTAAGACTTTCGAAAAGGCTGGTAAGACTGAAACGGGTCTGTAATATGAAAAGACATTATTTTCCCCTGATTGATACAAGCAGCAATTTTTAGTTTATCTGGAACAATACCTGATCTAATTGATAAATTAATGAAATTCGCCAAAGGATGACTAATTCAGTAATAGTTTGTTTTACAATCTTCATCGAAATGTTATCATATCCTGCAGCTGCTTCAGAACGAAGAATCTTAATTAAGGCCTGTTGAAACGGGAAATGTTTGGCGACCAAACAACATCAAACATTGTTTGGTGACCAAACATTTTACAGTTTGGCGACCTTGTTTGGTGCTGTTTGATCGTGTTTGATAAAATTTGAAGGCCATCAAACATTCGATCAAACACCTTAAAACATTTCTTTTGTCCTCGTGTTTGATGGGCGAAGTTTTGTTCGTTTGGACAGCCGTATCGAACATGTTTGGCGCGTGAATGCGTACCACGATTGCTCAGCCATAGTTCTTTGCTTGTGGAGTTTGATCTGAGTTAGACCAAACATGTTTTAACCCTTTGTCCACTCACTTCAACATCAGCATGTTTGGTCACCAATGTCTGGTATTGCTTGGTCGTTTTACGTTAGACAGGCCCTGATGTACATCAATAACGATTTGTTCGTTGGCCTTCTCTAAAAATATAGAATTCACCATCTTCTCCTATGGAAAGCCATAAGTTTCTCATGTGGTCATTCGTTATTATGTGATTGTTTCAGCTCGGAGAATTCGTTCCCTAAGGAAGAAGACCTTTATTTCGAATTGCTTGGTATTTCTGAACAAATATCAAATGCTCCGGGGCAGTTTCATTGATGTTTTCCGAGGATATTATTAGAGAGATGCCTCAGTGCGTCACGAATATTCGACTTCAACATTGCGACTTCACTCCATCCCCAAGCTCGACAGCTGCTTCTATTTCAAAGTCAAAGCAATTTTTGGAATCGCTTGAGGTTTGTAAACAAATGCCTTATCCTCTTTGAAGAAATCAATGAGAAATGTCGGGCAAATTATATGCGAATTTCAGACTCCCGGGTACCTTGTATTTTGAAAACCGTACCCGGCTGCCGCGTATGTGGACGTAGCCTATGACAAAACCGTATCACATGATGAACAAACCACAACAAGCAACGAAAACATGACATTGTGACGAAACCGGATCACATAACGATGAAACCACATCACATAATAGTGAAACCACATCACATAATGACAAAACCACATCACATAATGGTGAAACCACATCATAATGACAAAACCTCGTCACGTAATGGTGAAACCACATCATATAATGATGAAACCACATCACATAACTAAAAAACCACATCACGTAATCATGAAACCACATCACATAATAACGAATGACCACATAGGAAAGTTAGGGCTTTCCATATTCTCCGGTAAAAAAAAAAAAAAAAAAAAAAAATACGCAATTTATGTGTCATAAGAACTTTATCAGTTAAATCGAGACCGATATTTGTGAAAACATTACAAAACAAATCGGCTATTTCATTTGGATCAGAAACTTCTTGAGAGCCTGTCTGAAAGTAACAAGGTAAGCGATGACTGCGTCTTGTACGATTTAAATCTCATTAATTCAACAAGCACCAGGTTTGATTTTAGCTGTTCTATTTTCTTTTCACAGTAGAATTTCTTCGCAAGTCTCACTGAGTGGTTTAATTTGCTTTTGTAACGCTTATAGGTCTTTTCATTCTCAGGGCTAGGGTTACTCAGAAAACGCTGATATAATATATTTTTCTTCCTTACAGATTTCGACAGACCGCTTGAAAACCATTGCTTATGAAGATTATACCCAATCAATTTCTCCCAATTCCTCTCTAAATCTGGCCAAATTTGCTGCATTTCTTCACGGTAAGTGATGTATTTAGTATTATCACTCCTTTGAAAGTTCCCATTAATGAGCAAAAAAAAAAAAAAAGGTTAATGGTTGGAAATATCATTAAAAAAGGGCCACTAATGGCATGAGCAAATAGATTGTTGGTAGAAGTATTATCAATCAAGGAAGCATTGTGCGCAGTAATTCTGGCTGGGCGTGAAATCAATGGAAAACACATCCTTTGCATACAATAAATCTAAGGATTGGCTAATTGCGTAATAAGAGGAAGTGGTGTTCTTTTGAAAGATACAAAAATTTGTCTGGGGCTTTTGAATACGAATACAGATAAGAAATAGCTCATACCTTTTCAATTTCGTGATCAAGGAAATCAACACATTTAAAACGGTCAGCAATCGTAACTAATCAACTTACGCTGTCACGTTATTGAAGCCAAAGTTGCACCTGAGAGCTATAATAGATAGGAAGTGGATGGTTGGCTTTTATCCAGCCGTTGGCAATATCCGGAACGGATAGGATCGGACCGGACCGTACCGGATCGGGTCGGATTGGATCGGATCGTACCGGATCGGATCGGATCGGATCGGAAACCAGTGAAAGTTGCTTCCCACCTTCGCGGGTGTCCTTCGAGAAAAATCTCGTACGCACGTTAGTTTCAATAAAATCCTAACAAACTATACATCAGAAGAAAGCTTAGTAAATGTAGTTTAAGCGACTTTTCCTTTTCGTAAGTGTCAGGATCGGAGCCGGTAAGATGTGAAACCACCAAGAGTTTTTCTACTGAATTTATCGGGTAGCGGATGCTGCAGCGCGAGCAAAACGACTGCACAGTGTTATTCACAAGCCATGAATCAAGTGTGACTAGCTTTTTTGATTGGTTGTCTAGGTATCCGCATCTAAGGTTGGATTGGCTAAAAATTTGGGGAACGTGTGGTATAAATGGACGCCACGGGAAAATATTTTAAATATCGGACTTTTGTTGATTGATGCCATATAAATAACATTGTGCAGTCACTTTGGTCTTGCTGTGGCATCCAATACTCAATAAATTCAATAGAAAACTCTTGGTGGTTTCACATGTTACCGGATCCGATTCTGACACTTACTAAAAGGTATTCTCGTTTAAACTACATTTACTAAACGTTCTTATGATGTATAGCTTGTTAGGATTTCATTGAAACTAACGCGTGTGTTTTCCCGAAGGACACCCACGAAAGTGGGAAGTAACCTTAACTGGTGACCCAGGGATTTCATGTGTCTACTTTTAGCGGGAATTTTGTTATTGAGCTAGTTGATCCCATCCGATCCGATCCGGTCCGATTCTGCTTTTGCTAACGTCCATCACAAGGGACCACATTGACAATGCGGCTTTCCGACGGAACATCACATTTCTTGACAGTTTTAGCCTTCATAAATACATTATGTACAAGCAAGTTGCTTTATATAAAAAAAAAAAATCGTTTTAAGATTATTTCACTGGCTGAAGAAGTAAGCTTTGTACGGACTCTGCCTTCGTTCATTAATATGTCACGCAACTAGTCACTTGCCTAAAGAAATGCACGGTTACCAATATTTCGCGCGAACTAAGGAGGCCAGGGGGTTTTTGGTGGGATTCATTTTCTAGGGGGCCTGTTAGCCATTTTCATAGGTTGACTCAATGCTCATGAGCAGCTCATGTAATACCGAAGATCAGTAGCAGTCACCTACGGGGGAGCAAGCAAGAGCGACTATAGGCTATTTCAAGCAATAATTATCTATGACATTTGCATTAAGGACAAAGCGAGTAGGCATACCAGCTGCCTTATTTCGAAATCTCTTTTCGCTATATCCGAATTGACCATGTAACACGATTCTGATCTTTGTTTTCATAGCTAAATACTTAAGTCGCTTACTGTTTATCATATCCCCTTGAATTTTTAAGGTTAACCATAAAATATTAAACAAGGATAGATAGTAAAAAAAAGAAAAAACGGTAAAAAAGTTTAAAATGCGATGTTTCGACTTAAATTAAGTCATTATCAAGCAATGAAAATAAAAATGAACTCGAATATATAATGAAAATAAAGCATGAAGTTATGCTGTTTACCCTAGAGATGACCATCAAGTAAAAAGCTTAGCTCGAATGGAATCCTCTTGAGTAGCGAGTAAAGGCTTAAGTTCCTTAATGAAAAGCATTTCATACAGAAGACAATCAAAGTACCAGTACTTTAAAATTGAAACAAAGCTGTCAGCCAAAGTGACAATGATCATGGACAACTTATGGATTGGTTGAAATACAGGATGCATTGTCACTATTTTGAGACTCATTCTACGGATTCCACTTTGTTTGAAATCTCTATCTGAAGCCATTTTTTGTGCCTTCGAATAACAAATATAGGTACAGGTAACAGGCTCTGTTAACCAGGATTCATGTCAGGTGAAACTCTTAGAGAAACTAGATGAGTCGTCAGTATTGTTAGTGCAAGACTGGGCGACGACGTAGCAACGAGGCTTGAGAGTGAGGAGATACAGATGCTCACCATCGTGCACTTATTTTAAACATGCACTTATTTTAAACATGCAGCCATTACCCGAATGGTTCAACAGTGAAATTCAAGCCGCAATTTCCAAACGTAAACATTAGCATAGAAAAGCGATTCTGACAAACAATGCATTAAGTTGGCGCGACTACCGTTCTGCGCGTAAAAGATTGGTCCATCCATCTTATTCGTTTTGCTAAGCGCTCGTTTTACCGAAATTCAATTAACAATAATCTTGAAAATCCCAAAAACCTTTGGCGCATTATTCGTTCTTTTGCACCGTCTAAATGTTCAAAATTACCAAATCATTTAGTCATTGACGGGAAGAACTATCATGAATATTATGATATTGCCAACGTTTTTAACGAGCATTTTGCCAATATTTCCTCCTCCGTTCAGTTAAATCATGTTTCTGACCCACCTAACTGGGAACGTATTGCCGATTATGTTGATTCCAAACTGCCATCTGGAGTGCCCTATTGTATTCCCTCCATGTCTGAAAATTTTGTTCGAACTAGCCTCCAGCAGCTATCTACTAGTAAGACCACTGGGCTAGACGACCTTAGTAGCTTCTTTCTAAAAATAGCAGCCTCGTCTATCTCCCCATCTTTGACTGCGGCTTTTCTTGTGGTGTTTTCCCCGACCTTTGGAAAACTGCCTAAGTCTCTCCACTGCATAAAGACGGTTCATTGTTTGACCAATCCAATTATCGCCCAATATCAGTTCTGGCTGTTCTTTCAAAAATTCTTGAGCGCCACGTGCACCAAACTTTTTACTATTTTCTTTCTCAACACGAGCTGCTTCTGGATTCGCAATTTGGTTTCCGTAGTTCTCGTTCGTGTGAGCTTGCTCTCGCCAATCTTTCTGATAACATTTTGACTAACATGGATAACAAACTTCTTAATGGACTTTTGTTAGTTGACTTGAAAAAAGCTTTTGACCTTGTGGATCATGATACTTTACTTAATAAACTTCGTATCTATGGTTGTTCTCATTCTACCATGGCTTGGTTTCGCTCGTATCTATCCGGGCGTTCCCAGAAAACCCAGTTTAGGGGCACCCTATCTGAAGCACTTCCAGTTTCTGTTGGTGTGGCTCAGGGTACTATCCTGGGGCTACTTTTTTTTATTATGTATATGAATGACTTGCCGCTAGAGCTACATTCAGACGTAACTTCAATTATGTTTGCGGATGATACTACTATACTTGTTCGAGGACCCTCTGTTACTTCTCTGAGCACTCAGTTGAATGAAGTTGCTAGAACTGTATCTACGTGGGCTGATAATAATCGAATGTCACTTAACACAACCAAAACTAAATCTTTACTAATTACGACCCGGCAGAAACGCCGTACTTTAACCAGCTCGGCACTCAATGTTCAAATCGATGGTAGACCTATTGAGCAAGTGGACTATGCCAAGTTGCTGGGCGTTATGATAGACAGTGACATTTCTTGGGAGCATTATATCGATACATTCTGCTGCATCATTAGCAGTAGGCTTTCTCTTCTCCGTCGCATCAAACCTTACCTTAACTTTGATTCTGCTTTAAGATTCTACAATTCATGTGTTAACAATTATTTTATTTATTGTTCTGCTGCCTGGGGTAATTGTTCCCATCATCTCCTCTTACGACTTCTTCGTCTTCAGAAGCGTGCTGGGCGTTTACTCCTTGATGCTGACCTCTCTCAGTCTTCTATTTCTTTATTTTTAAAACTAAACTGGATCCCCGTTTTTGAACTTATTAAATACAGGAAACTTTTTCTTCTTTTCATCGTACTCCTTAATCCCAGTGCTCCTAAATGTCTCAGGAACAGATTTCAATTTCTTCGTAATTCTTCGTAAGAGCCTCCCTCCATGATTTAAAGGTGCCATGCCCGCATAGCAACTTTGGGAAACGCACATTGGCCTACCGTGCAACCAAACTTTTTAATGACCTTAGTTCTGACTTAAAAGAGTTTGCTATTTCTTCTTCTCCACTGATATTTAAATTTCTTACCTCCTCCCTTAAGTCTAAACTACGAAGTCTGTTTCTCTCACGCCTATCCTCGGCCCAGCATCTGGAGGATCTACTGTGCTCGACTTGCCGCTATTTTATTCATTGTCACTGTTTCTCATAGTTTTTACCATAACCACTATTACGTCTTTTAATTATGTTTACATATATAAGTATACATTTATAGTACATACTTTTCTTTCCTTCCTCGATTTATATATATTACTCATTACGTGTTTATAGTCTATTCTACTTTAATGTTGTCTCTTCTGTGTGTGATATGGGTGTGTGTGTGTGTATGTGTGTGTGTATATATATATATATATATATATATATATATATATATATATATATATATATATATATATATATAACACGATAGGCCAATTCACTGTCTCGATAGCTGCGTTGCCAGCGTGGTTGTCCTGATGGTGAAGTGGTCATCACACCCTACCGGTATTCAGGGGGACGTGGGTTCAAATCCCGCTCAGGGCAATTCTTCATGTTTTTCATTCGCTATAATTAATCAGTTGATTAACGGGATGGGTTTCATTTCTTCATTCTACGGTCTATATAAATAAGCCTGCATCATTAACTTGATCCCTCTGATTAGCTGATGCCTAAGTTGGTGTTTGCCTGTGAATCGTTAGTCGATCCTTAGGTTTAAGGCTATGAAGGGGTTTAGGCTTTCCCATCCCACCCGTGAAAGAATCCCGGGATACTCACGATAGGCCAATTCACGGTCTCGATAGCTGCGTTGCCAGCGTGGTTGTCCTGATGGTGTAGTGGTCATCACACCCTACCGGTATTCAGGGGGACGTGGGTTCAAATCCCGCTCAGGGCAATTCTTCATGTTTTTCATTCGCTATAATTAATCAGTTGATTAACGGGATGGGTTTCATTTCTTTATTCTACGGTCTATATAAATAAGTCTGCATCATTAACTTGATCCCTCTGATTAGCTGATGCCTAAGTTGGTGTTTGCCTGTGAATCGTTAGTCGATCTTTAGGTTTAAGGCTATGAAGGGGTTTAGGCTTTCCCATCCCACCCGTGAAAGAATCCCGGGATATTCACGATAGGCCAATTCACTGTCTCGATAGCTGCGTTGCTAGCGTGGTTGTCCTGATGGTGTAGTGGTCATCACACCTTACCGGTGTTCAGGGGGACGTGGGTTCAAATCCCGCTCAGGGCAATTCTTCATGTTTTTCATTCGCTATAATTAATCAGTTGATTAACGGGATGGGTTTCATTTCTTCATTCTACGGTATATATATATATATATATATATAACTCTATATATATAACGTTTAGAAGAAAGACAACTTCACAGCGTAGCGACTTCAAGTTTCATGTTTGGACAATCATCAGGCTACAGATCTTACATTTGCATTCTAACTCATTTAAAGACCATTCTAATACTCTAGGGGAGCGTGCTATTTTAAGTTCGACAAAAGGTATTTGTTCTTGTGTCTGCATTTAGAAATTAACTCGTTTCTTTTGTTCAGTAGGTGGCGCGTATCTGCTTTTATTATGTACAACTTTTCTGTAAGGCACAGGTCGCATCTCTTTGATCCGCATTTGTATGGTGAGGCGAAAGACTCTATTGCCCAGCGTAGCGTGTAATTGATGACTCCTGGAGTCTAAAGGACAATAACATCAATTACACGCTACGCTGGGCAATAGAGTCTTTCGCCTCACCATACAAATGCGGATCAAAGAGATGCGACGTGTGCCTTACAGAAAAGTTGTACATAATAAAAGCAGATACGCGCCACCTACTGAACAAAAGAAACGAGTTAATTTCTAAATGCAGACACAAGAACAAATACCTTTTGTCGAACTTAAAATAGCACGCTCCCCTAGAGTATTAGAATGGTCTTTAAATGAGTTAGAATGCAAATGTAAGATCTGTAGCCTGATGATTGTCCAAACATGAAACTTGAAGTCGCTACGCTGTGAAGTTGTCTTTCTTCTAAACGTTATATTCGCTCTACTTCACGTATCGAGCACTCTGCAGCTAACTGGAACCCCCTACTTGCGCTACATATATATATAATGAATTTTTAGATTAAGTACTCAATTGATGTATATACAGCAAGGTCGTGCAATAGTCATTGCCAAGCAGTTTTTTAGACCCCCAAGGGGGAAAGGGTTCTTGTGATAGAAAAGCTGCCACACTAAAATCACATATGAGGATTCATTTCAACTCAACGCCCACTCGGATGAAAGATGCAATTCTTTCCCCTGGCGGAGTCTTCAATGTAATGTAACCCTGTGTGAATCAATCGCGGCCTCCAAAATGCCATCCTTGAAAGTGGAAAGTGCTTAACAATATCAAATATGAAGAAGATGCACTTCGTGTGAGGAGGGCGTACAATATTGGCTCTGGTAAAGTAATGAAGTTGAAGTGTCCATCTTCGTCGGAATTACCGACTATTACAGCTACCGAAACACATGTCAGCGCCTTCGCGTCAAGAAGAACAAACGTACAAGAAGAAGTTAGTGGTGATCAAGTGGACCAGAACACCGCCACTGAAAAGAACCTCACAGGCTCACAAGAAGCAGTCTTTGCCCTGAGGAGGGTTGCATGCGAGCAATCCTAAGAAATTCCTCGATGAAGGGACACTTACATTGTGGCAAACACGATAGAGCACTTGAGCGCTAGACTTTGATGGACAGAGCTGCTACTGCTTGCGCAGAAAAGCGAGAGGCTCAAACCACGTCAGTAACAGAGATCATGTCATACACACGACCTGACTCTTCACTTTAGAAATTACCTATGGGTTGGGCTTTGAC
>NC_090891.1:1511901-1526901 GCF_036669925.1 Montipora capricornis | reverse complement strand
TTTGGCTGACAGCTTTGTTTCAATTTTAAAGTACTGGTACTTTGATTGTCTTCTGTATGAAATGCTTTTCATTAAGGAACTTAAGCCTTTACTCGCTACTCAAGAGGATTCCATTCGAGCTAAGCTTTTTACTTGATGGTCATCTCTAGGGTAAACAGCATAACTTCATGCTTTATTTTCATTACATATTCGAGTTCATTTTTATTTTCATTGCTTGATAATGACTTAATTTAAGTCGAAACATCTCATTTTAAACTTTTTTACCGTTTTTTCTTTTTTTTACTACCTTGTTTAATATTTTATCGCAATGTTTTATAGTGAACTTTTAAAATTCAAGGGGATATGATAAACAGTAAGCGACTTAAGTATTCAGCTATGAAAACAAAGATCAGAATCGTGTTACATCGTCAATTCGGATATAGCGAAAAGAGATTTCAAAATAATGCAGCTGGTATGCCTACTTGCTTTGTCCTTAATGCAAATGTCAGATAATTATTGCTTGAAATAGCCTATAGTCGCTCTTGCTTGCTCCCCCGTAGGTGACTGCTACTGATCTTCGGTATTACATGAGCTGCTCATGAGCATTGAGTCAACCTATGAAAATGGCTAACAGGCCCCCTAGAAAATGAATCCCACCAAAAACCCCCTGGTCTCCTTAGTTCGCGCGAAATATTGGTAACCGTGCATTTCTTTAGGCATGTACAAGTTGCGTGACATATTAATGAACGAAGGCAGAGGCCGTACAAAGCTTACTTCTTCAGCCAGTGAAATAATCTTAAAACGATTTTTTTCTTATGTAAAGCAACTTGCTTGTACATAATGTCTTTATGAAGGCTAAAACTGTCAAGAAATGTGATGTTCCGTCGGGAAGCCGCATTGTCAATGTGGTCCCTTGTGATGGACGTTAGCAAAAGCAGGATCGGACCGGATCGGATCGGACCGGATCGGATCGGATGGGATCAACCAACTCAATAACAAAATTCCCGCTAAAAGTAGACACATGAAATCCCTGGGTCACCAGTTAAGGTTACTTCCCACTTTCGTGGGTGTCCATCGGGAAAACACACGCGTTAGTTTCAATGAAATCCTAACAAACTATACATCATAAGAACGCTTAGTAAACGTAGTTTAAGCGAGATTTCCTTTTAGTAAGTGTCAGAATCGGATCCGGTAAGATGTGAAACCACCAAGAGTTTTCTATTGAATTTATTGAGTATTGGATGCCACAGCAAGACCAAAGTGACCTCACAATGTTATTTACAAGGCATCAATCAACAAAATTCCGATATTTAAAATATTTTCCCGTGGCGCCCATTTACACAACACGTCTCCCATATTTATAGCTAATCCAACCTTAGATGCGGATACCTAGACAACCAATCAGAATATAGAAAAAGCCTGACACACTTTCGTTGATTCATGGCTTGTGAATAACACTGTGCAGTCATTTTGCTCGTGCTGCAGCATCCGCTACCCGATAAATTCAGTAGAAAAACTCTTGGTGGTTTCACATCTTACCGGCTCCGATCCTGACACTTGCTAAAAGGAAAACTCGCTTAAACTACATTTACTAAGCTTTCTTCTGATGTATAGTTTGCTAGGATTTTATTGAAACTAACGTGCGAACGAATTTTTTCTCGAAGGACACCCGCGAAGCTGGGAAGCAACCTTTACTGGTTTCCGATCCGATCCGATCCGATCCGATCCGGTACGATCCGATCCGATGTGATCCGGTACGGTCCGGTCCGATCCTATCCTTTCCGGATTTTGCCAACGGCTGGATAAAAGCGAACCATCCACTTCCTATCTATTATAGCTCTCAGGTACAACTTTGGCTTCAATAACGTGACAGCGTAAGTTGATTAGTTACGATTGCTGACCGTTTAAATGTGTTGGTTTCCTTGATCATGAAATTGAAGAAAAGGTATGAGCTATTTCTTATCTGTATTCGTATTCAAAAGCCCCAGACAAATTTTTGTATCTTTCAAAAGAACACCACTTCCTCTTATGACACAATTAGCTAATTCTTAGATTTATTGTATGCAAAGGATGTGCTTTCCATTGATCACACGTCCCACCAGAATTACTGCGCACAATGCTTCCTTGATTGATAACACTTCTACCAACAATCTATTTGCTCATGCCATTAGTGGCCCTTTTTTAATGATATTTCCAACCATTAACCTTTTTTTTTTTTTTTGCTCATTAATGGGAACTTTCAAAGGAGTGATAATACTAAATACATCACTTACCGTGAAGGAATGCAGCAAATTTGGCCAGATTTAGAGAGGAATTGGGAGAAATTGATTGGGTATAATCTTCATAAGCCATGGTTTTCAAGCGGTCTGGCGAAATCTGTAAGGAAGAAAAATATATTATATCAGCGTTTTCTGAGTAACCCTAGCCCTGAGAATACCTATAAGCGTTACAAAAGCAAATTAAACCACTCAGTGAGACTTGCGAAGCAATTCTACTGTGAGAAGAAAATAGAACAGCTAAAATCAAACCTGGTGCTTGTTGAATGAGATTTTAAATCGTAAAAGACGTAGTCATCGCTTACCTTGTTACTTTCAGATAGGCTCTCAAGAAGTTTCTAATCCGAATCAAATAGCCGATTTGTTTTGTAATGTTTTCACAAATATCGGTCCCTATTTAACTGATAAAGTTCTTATGTCAGATAAATTGCATTTTTTTTCTTTTTTTTTTTTTTTTTTTTACCGGAGAATATGGAAAACCCTAACTTTCCTACGTGGTCATTCGTTATTATGTGATGTGGTTTCATGATTACGTGATGTGGTTTCACCATTATGTGTTGTGGTTTCATCATTATGTGTTGTGGTTTCACCATTATGTGATGTGGTTTTGTCATTATGTGATGTGGTTTCACTATTATGTGATGTGGTTTCATCGTTATGTGATCCGGTTTCGTCATAATGTCATGTTTTCGTTGCTTGTTGTGGTTTGTCCACATACGCGGCAACCGGGTACGGTTTTCAAAATACAAGGTACCCGGGAGTCTGAAATTCGCATATAATTTGCCCGACATTTCTCATTGATTTCTTCAATGAGGATAAGGCATTTGTTTACAAACCTCAAGCGATTCCAAAAATTGCCTTGGCTTTGAAATAGAAGCAGCTGTCGAGCTTGGAAATAGAGTGAAGTCGCAATGTTGAAGTCGAATATTCGTGACGCACTGAGGCATCTCTCTAATAATATCCTCGGAAAACATCAATGAAACTGCCCCGGAGCATTTGATATTTGTTCAGAAATACCAAGCAATTCGAAATAAAGGTCTTCTTCCTTAGGGAACGAATTCTCCGAGCTGAAACAATCACATAATAACGAATGACCACATAAGAAACTTATGGGTTTCCATAGGAGAAGATGGTGAATGCTATATTTTTAGAGAAGGCCAACGAACAAATCGTTATTGATATATATCAGGGCCTGTCCAAGGTAAAATTATCAAGCAATATCAAACATTGTTTGGTGACCAAACATGCTGATGTTGAAGTGAGTGGACAAAGGGTTAAAACATGTTTGATCTAACTCAGATCAAACTCCACAAGCAAAGAACTATGGCTGAGCAATCGTGGTGTGCATTCACGCGCCAAACATGCTCGATACGGCTGTCCAAATGAACAAAACTTCGCCCATCAAACACGAGGACAAAATAAATGTTTTAAGGTGTTTGATCGAATGTTTGATGGCCTTCAAATTTTATCAAACACGATCAAATAGCACCAAACATGGTGGCCAAACGGTAAAACGTTTGGTCACCAAACAATGTTTGATGGTGTTTGGTCGCCAAACATTTCCCGTTTTAACAGGCCTTAATTA
Organism: Montipora capricornis; assembly: GCF_036669925.1. NCBI lineage: Eukaryota > Metazoa > Cnidaria > Anthozoa > Scleractinia > Acroporidae > Montipora > Montipora capricornis. The sequence continues at coordinate 1,523,061 of NC_090891.1, read as the reverse complement.
AGATTCTTCGTTCTGAAGCAGCTGCAGGATATGATAACATTTCGATGAAGATTGTAAAACAAACTATTACTGAATTAGTCATCCTTTGGTGAATTTCATTAATTTATCCATTAGATCAGGTATTGTTCCAGATAAACTAAAAATTGCTGCTTGTATCAATCAGGGGAAAATAATGTCTTCTCATATTACAGACCCATTTCAGTCTTACCAGCCTTTTCGAAAGTCTTAGAGGAAAAATAAGAGAAAGTACTTAATTATATGACTAGCTCCGTGCGCGGGCAGGATGAACCAAATCTTATGCTGGCAACCCGAGCGGCCAAGATGGAAGTATCTTGCCCGCTCGGGATTTCTGGCTTCCATGGTCTCGTAAGATCAATGATCATTTTTTGGTGTTTTATTTCATATAATAAATCCTTTATTGACCAAGCTTGTTCTGTCAAGATACCTGGACATTGGCATCCTTCTTTTTTGCGTGTTTATAGACCTCGACTTCGTCTCCGTCCATAAACACGCAAAAAAAGAACTTAGGCAATATCCAGCAATCTTGACCTCCGGTGCCACAGAGTCAGAGATCACCACCACAAAACGGCATGGTGAAGGTATCTTGAAAGCAACGACATCGTTACAGTCAAAGTCGATTCCTGATACCCTGTGGCACTAAACCTTTAAATTTGCGGGTTTGATTTCTGCAGTTGTTTTAGCGATTCGCAAAAAACATTTCTCAGAGAAACGACTTCGTTTCCGTCCATAAAACACGCAAAAACGCACTTGGCCAATATCCGGCCATCTTGATCTCACGCTTGGTCAATAACCCATATAAAGATATGTAAACAACCGTACCCTTCCTTTTTAAAATAAATTTAATGTCCTTTCCGATAGTCAATACGGTTTTCGGAAGAATAATACCACTGAATATGCTTTAACGAACTTGCATGATAAAATTTCCTCTGTCTTGATAATAAGGATTTTTTAGATTTCTCGATTTTTTTTTTTTTAGATCGGAAATACTTCATCGTTTTAAAATCTAGCTTTGGATCACTTAACAAAAAATTCTTATATGGAATAACTCAGAATCTCTTGAAATTAAGGTTTTCAGTTTACACAAGTCATTTATATAAATAAGGAATAGCAGAGGTCTCAATATAGAACCCTGTGGTACTCCACATCGTATCTTCTATATGTGATGAGCATGGACCATTAAATTCAACAGGCTGCTTCCTATTACTCAGATAACTCGAAACCAATTCAGTGCACAGCCTCGAACACCATAATGCTGAAGTTTTTCAAGTAACATACTAGGATCTACGGTGTCAAAGGCCTCAGACAAATCAATAAAATGAAGATAATGATGCTGTTTTTCAGTTACGTGTCAATTCCCCCTTCGTAAATATACAATCTTGTAAAGACCTAAGATCCTTTCGTGCTTTTGAAAAGCAAAGTTGTTGTACCCTTACTTTCCGCACTAATTCTGGTCAGTTTCCTTCCGTGGGCGGCCGTTACGGATTTCGTAAATTTTTCAAAATTATTACACCACGTTTATTGACTGACCATGGAGTATCTATGAACAAGATATAAGGGTGGTATTTTTTTCGATCATGTGCCACCTTTGACTCGGTCACCGGAAAAAGTCGCTCTTAAACGTGTATGCTTCTTAGATATGCGCGTTAATTACGGGTTTGAATTAGTCTGGGATAGCACTTGCTCAAGTGCCCAAGCTTTGTTATATTTGCGGTCGTAAACATGCCATTTTGCCAGTATTTCATTCAGTTGAACACTGCGTCGCCTATCAGGCGCGGAAAAAGTCGAATTTATCACACCTCCAGGTTGATATTCCTCACCTGTTGTTTTTTTGTTTTGTTTTGTTTTTTTTTTTTTATTCTCTCATTCCAATACTGCTTTACAAATAAAAAGAAGGGGGAGTCACGCCACGCAACAAGCAATCAACCCAGATTACTTCAGTCCAAACATCACCAGTCAATTCCGGTGCCACAGAGTCAGAGATCACCACCACAAAACCACATAGTGAAAGTAACTTGAAAGCAACGACATTTTTACGGTCAAAGTCGATTCCTGATACCCTGTGGTACTAGCAGTTGTTTTAGCGATTCGCAAAAGCGTTTCTCAAACATCACATCACTCCACTCAAAGTGGAAAGAGTTCTTTTCACAAAAATCGCTCCATAAAAATCGCTTACCATTGACAGAAGTTCGTGACCTTGAAGCATTTAATTCTGGTTCAGAGCTGGGTCTTTTTTTTTTTACGTTAAAAATTTCCTTATTTGGATGTAAAGTAGCTGGTGCATATTCCAGCGCATTCAGCTTTGATCTTATTTTGACCATATTTGGGCATAAAATTGGTGTCCAAAAATGCCCAGCTTTGTTCCAAGCAAAACAAATGCAAGTTACACGATTCAAGATCAATCATGTGCTTCTGCCATTGGCTAATGAATTAAATGATAAGTTGTGGGCATTTCTTTGTAAATGGATGTTAATGGTGTTTCCATTGGTGTATCATATTTTACGGCGTTGTAAGGAGAGGAGCTTAGTCCTAATACGGAAATTCGGTTTCCCTTCACAGCCATCCTGCATCCTATTGTATGATAATGTTGGTTATATTTTGTTATCAAATTTAATTGCATTTTATTTGAAGGTCCCACTCAGCCATGTATACTAAAAAAATAAAATAAATTTGTTTGCATCGGAACATTTAACGATGAAATGGTATATGTGAAATGAATCATATATGAACTGCGGATATGAACTCAAGTGAAGCTATGATCTTCGCAGCTATGAGCGCAATTTTTGCAATTACGTAGAAAAGCCTGAAAAATTCAGGACTTTAACGGGGTTTGAACCCGTGACCTCGTGATTCCGGTGCGACGCTCTAACCAACTGAGCTATGAAGCCACTGACGTTGGGAGCTGGTCATTTGTGGGTTCTAATAATCCCGTGAGGAATGAATCAATGATGAAATGGTATATATATATGAAATGAATCATATATGAACTGCGGATATGAAATCAAGTGAAGCTATGATCATTTCATAAATACCATTTCATTATTGATTCATTCCTCACGGGATTATTAGAACCCACAAATGACCAGCTCCCAACGTCAGTGGCTTCATAGCTCAGTTGGTTAGATCGTCGCACTGGAATCGCGAGGTCACGGGTTCAAACCCCGTTGAAGTCCTGAATTTTTCAGTCTTCTCTACGCAATTGCAAAAATTGCGCAGCTTTGATCACTCGTTCAAATATAATTGTCAAGCAGATTGTTGCTCTAACGTGGTGCTCTTTTGAACTTTCGGAATGGATTTTAATTGATGGATCTTTTCGCTTACGTCTTTCTGTCATCTATAGACCTCCTTACTCTACAAAGCATCCTGTAACAATTTCTTCCTTTGTTTGCGAATTCTCCCAGTACCTTGAATCATTTGTTTTATGCACGGAGCCCATATTGTTATGTGGTGACTTTGACATCCATGTTGATGTTGAGGATAAACCCGATGCAGAATCATTTGTGGACCTAATTGATTCTTTGGGACTAGCTCAACATGTCCACTTTGCAACTCATGTTGAAGGACATATACTGGATTTAGTCATAACCAGGAAAATGGACAGTATCATTCAAGACACACCAATTTTAGGCTCCTTTCTATCCGACCATGCGACTGTATTGTTTAACTTAAAAGGTTTTAAGTCAGAATCCTCTGCCAAGGAAACGTGGTTTTCGGAAAATCAAATCGATTAATCTTCCCAAGTTTAAGAACGATCTTCGTCATTCAGAATTGTTACTAAACACTCCTAAACGTCTTGCTGATCAGGGGCACCCAACGAGAATATAGTTCTAAACCACAAAACATCGCTTTGTTAAACATATTTTCGTATTTAAACGGAAGATATAGGCATATTTTTATTCCCTAAAAATGTTTCATCTGTTCGGATTTCCTAGCTGAAAGTACAGTGATCCGAAAATTATAGGGATCAAAGCTTATCTTCTCGAAAATTTCAGCCAGAAAATAGGCTCCCGAAAATTCTAGGTGACCTTTTTAGGGCAAAAATCCGTTTAAAATGGGCAATTATACCAATCTTAAGATGTTCGAAAATCCTAGGACAGGCAGGCAAGCAAGAAATTTTACAACAAATGATCCGAAAATTCTAGATCTCAAATCGCCTTCCGAACAGATATTTTCCGAAAAGTGACGTTGGGTGCCCCTGGCTGATCTCGTTGGTTGTTTTGGCACTCCTCTAAAATCCATCATCGACAGACATGCTCCTTGGCGGAAGAAAACCATGATTCAAAGAGCTCAAGCCTCATGGTTGTCCGATGAGATCAGATCTGTGAAACGTCTCCGGAGGATAGCTGAGCGCAACTGGAGGTCTACAAAGTCTGAATCTGAACGGAGATCTTTCAAACTTCTTCGGAATAAAGCTGTCTTTCTTATGAACAAGTCTCGTTGTGAATTCTATACAGATTTCATCAGCAACATCTCTGATAATCAACGTAAGCTTTTTGCTGCTACAAAGAAACTGTTAAATCAGTCAGCAGAATCGCCCTTTTTACAGCACGGCGACAAGTTAGCTTTGGCTAACGACATGGGTTCGTTCTTCGTCAAGAAAATATCCGATCTTCGCGTTAGCCTTGATGCAATTCCGAACTCATGCAGTACTATCAGCCGCCATTCTTCTCAGTGTTCTTCTTCCTTTACTGCTTTTCACCGTGTAGACATGGACTATTTAAGGAAACTTGTGCTTAGAACGCCGACAAATCATGAAAGATTGCCTTGATGAGTTACTTCCGATATTAACAACCATGATAAACCTGTCGCTTGAATCTGGATTTGTCCCTGTTATTTGAAAAGATTCGGTTGTCACACCACTGTTAAAGAAACAAGGCCTTGGCTTTGTTTTTAAAAATTTTCAACCTATCAGCAATCTTTCCTTTGTTTCAAAATTGGCTGAAAGAGTGGCAGCTGATCAGATCCAGTCCTACTTAAATGAGAATGATCTTTTTCCTATATTGCAATCTGCCTATCGACAGCATCACAGTACAGAAACCGCCCTACTTAAAGTCAAGAATGACATTTTGATGGGCATAGAAGATAGGCATGTCACATTGCTTGTGCTTCTCGATTTAAGCGCCGCTTTTGATACTGTGTATCATCGAATTCTCTTAGATCGCCTCCAATTTGATTTTGGAATTTCAGGTTCTGCGCTTAATTGGTTTGAATCGTACCTCTCTAATAGAACCCAGCGTATCTCTATCGATGGTGTTCTATCGAATACTTTCAATCTTAAATTTGGAGTTCCAGAAGGTAGCTGTCTCAGGCCATTATTATTTTCTCTGTATGCTGGCAGGCTTTTTAAGATCGTCGAGTCACATCTTCCTAATCTGCATTGTTATGCAGATGACATACAACTGTATATCGCGTTTAGACCAGGAAATGATTTGGAGGAAACTGCTGCCTTAACTGCCATAGAATCATGTATTGCTGATATCAGTCAGTGGATGCACACGGATAAGTTAAAACTGAATTCAGATAAGACAGAATGTCGTCTAATTGGAACGCGACAACAACTTCAGAAAGTCAGCAACATCAGTATGTTATTGGTTGGCGACTCCCAAATTGCTCCATCATGTGAAGTTTGAAACTTAGGAACCTGGTTTGACTCGAAAATGAGTATGCTAAGTCACATTAACAGAACTTGCTCATCTGCTTTTTATTATGTTTATAACATACGTAGAATTAGGAAATATTTAAGTCGTCCAACTACCGAATCATTAGTTCATGCTTTTATAACCAGTAGAGTAGATTATTGTAATAGCCTATTATATGGCCTCCCGAATTCACATATCATGAAACTCCAACGTATACAGAATGCCGCAGCTCGGCTGGTCATAGGAGCACCAAGATTCTGTCATGTTACACCATTGCTTTTTAACCTTTAGTGCCAAACATTTGTTCACTTGAATCCTATGTTGACGACTCGAAATTATACATCTCGTTTCCAGTACAGGACATTGACATTGCTGCTGGACAGCTGACTGAAGATCTACGAAGGATCGCTGCCTGGTGCTGCGCTAATAGTCTGTTGATAAATCCAGATAAGACAAAGCTTTTACTGTTGGGTACGCGTCAGATGCTGCGCAAAATTCCAGACGATATCAACGTAACGCTTCGCGGCAAACAGATATATCCTGTTTCCTCTGCTAAGGACTTAGGAATTACAATCGATGCAAGTCTGACCTATGATGAACACGTGAGTAATCTAGTCTCTTCTTGTTCTGCTAGTTTGTGTCAGATCAACAGAATTAAGTATGTTTTAGACAGGCAGACCCTTATCACTATAATTAAGGCCTTAGTTTTTAGTAAATTATATTATTGTTCTTCCGTCCGGGCGAACTCATCTAAGAGAAACTTAAAAAAACTTCAACGCGTTCAAAATTTTGCTGCTCGCATCATAACTGGCACAAAAAAGCACGAGTATATCTCGCCAGTATTACGGGAGCTAAATTGGCTACCGCGAATCATCTTGCCGTTCAGTACAGGGATACTGTTATGGCCTTTAAATGCGTCAAAAGCTTAGCTCCCCCATACCTATGTAATAAATTTAGAAAGAGATATGATGTACATTCCTTGGCAACGAGAAATAGTAATCTGTTAAACATTCCATTTTTCAAGTCGGCGTCCGGCCAGCGGTCCTTCCATTATCGAGCAACAACATTGTGGAATGCCCTGCCTGATGACATGAAAGACCTCCAGTTGGATCCTTTTAAACAAAAATTGCAGAACCTGCTTTGAGAGGATTTTTAATTTTTATTTTTTTATAGTTTGTAATAGTTTTTAGAGACAGGCCTTTGAATTATTGTAAATAGATACTGAAAAGCCCTGATGGGAGTATTTAATAAAGTTTACTATTACTATTACTATTACTTGAGTTACCTAGCATTAAGACCCGTCCAACCCTTGGCGATCGTGCATTCCAGTCAGCTGCACCTTATCTTTGGAATGCATTACCTTCACTAATTCGCAACATAAAGACATTGGACACTTTTCAGACTGCTGTTAAAACTCATTTTTTTAAATTTAGCTTTTAAATAGGTTTTTCTATTCATGTCTCATTTTTAATTTAGCTTTTAAATAGGTATATGGTTGTAGTTTTTAATAGTTTCTTATGTTTTTAGTTCACGTGACGATTTGACATAATTTTATTTCAAAATATTGTGAAGCGCAACTGAATATATTCATATAGAGGTCTGCGCTATATAAATGTAATTATTATTATTAATTATTACTTTCTTTTGTTTTGATGCGTATATCTTGATATCCAATGAGGAATCAGATGAAAACAACATGTGGTTTGAATACGATATCCAAAACACGTGTGGTTTTCATCTAGGTTTTCATTTGGTTTCAAAAGTCATGCACGTGTCGAATTTATTCATTTCTTATAGGCTTTTAAGTCATGAATTATTAATGATTCGAGAATTTAGTTTCACAAGGTATAAAAAAGTTCTTAAAATGCCATTTAGTCAACTACTGTCATCGTTTTCCACTTACCTCCACCATTATGTCGCTGTGGATTGGTTATCGTCGAATGGGTGGCAATGGTAGGAGCTGGTAATGTGTGGATTGTGGTAGGCTTGGTTGATTTCTTGTCATCTGCAGTCAATGACCCAACATGTAAGTTGTGATGCAATATTGAAGTAAATACTTTGTTTATTTCTAATTACGTTGTACATGCAATGCTCAATCAGCGACCAAGATGGATTCAAATTATCAAATCCGTTCTGATATGTCCATTTTTCAAGGACGTCAGTGTATGTGGATGGGAGCTTCTTTTAAGGTGATTCCCTAGATTTTCGATTAAACTTTGCACACTGTTGTAACATGTCAAGGAGATCAGACTTTATTAAAAACTGACAAACTCTAGAGAACTAAATAAAATACACGGTCTACTAAAAAACTAAAAACTACCCCAAAACTACTCTAAAATCATCACCGTGCTCGTTTCCATGGTACGATCGACGCTTACGAATACGGCTATTTACGCCACTTTGACAATTGCAGCACATCCTCAATGTTGGACAAATCTAGCTCGAATTTATAAATGATATAACGTAGAGCCTGATGTCATTCTATTGTCAATTCACGTACTTACCTGAAAAATGTATGAAAATGCCTTTGTCGAGTACTCAACATTCCAAAATAGATTTAAAGGTGGCTTACAACAGTTTAGTCAACTGCAATTGACGTTAGTCACTTCAATTGATGTAAAATGTAATTTTACCTAACAAATAAATGCAAACCAGGGGGGAATGCTAAAAATAGTGACCTAGCTCCTCGAGGGGTGGACTGGAAACTAGACATTTCAAAGGATTTTTTTCTCAAAACCTAGCAGTACGACCAGGATTAAAGTTTTGGGAATTAGTAAACAATATGAAGCCGAAATCGTTTACAATTTGTTAAAAAGATCTATCAGTCAGTGTTTCAGTAAGTATCAAAATAGACGAAAATCGACGTTTTTGCCACGAGCTCGGTCACTATACTGAGCCATTTTCCCCTTCTTTGCATTTATTTGTTAGGTAAAATTACATTTTACATCAATTGCAGTGACTAACAGTTCAGAAGAGACATCCTGCTGCTTTAATTTCACAGATTTCAAAATCTTGATCTTTTCCCTCAGACAACTGTAGTAAACCACCTTAACTTGAATTTGAGCTATTCGACTCGTAATGGCTCCTTCCGTACAATTTTATGAAATTGTCACAAAAATGGCCTTAGAATTTTCCTAATCTTTTAACTCCTCCATGAAGACACCGTTCTCAGCAAATATAAATAAAAAATGGGGGCCACCGTTCTCGTTCAGGAGAAAATAGCCATTCCTTGACTTATTAATCTTGGCGTCAATGAAAATCCGCCATTTTATCAAAGTGCGCGAGCTTATGCGCACACCAATGACGAAAGAAATTATGCTCAGTAGGGTTGTGCAAGGCAAGAAGAAAAAGAAGAAGAAGAAGTCTTTAATAAAAATCAGCCACAACATACCTGTGGCTTTACAATCAGTCATAAACTATGCTAAGCTAAAAGGCCTATCATATGCATTACAAAATAGAGAAAGATTTAAGTTGAGGGATACTAAAAAATAAAGTTAAAAAGACACCTATTTACAAAAGCCCGTTTAAATCGTTTCGTTTTTACTCTAGGGAGTATGAAGTCATGGCCCCTTACTATAAGAGCCTTGTGGTCCTGTTTAGCTGGCACGTTTTGTTTTCCCATTTCAGACTACGTGATGTTACTCTAGGGAACAGTTTCTTTCAAATGTCGACTTATTCAAGTGCGTATGAATGCATAACTTCTGAAAAAGAAAAGGAAAATTCCGTTGGGAACATCACATTGTCTGAAATGGGGAGACAAAACGTACAAGCTAAAGCGGTCCAGTACGTTTGGGTGGAAGCAAGTCGTAAAGTACATGACCAGTGTCACTTGTGATTCTGTCTATAATATCCCTCTCCCTATTCTTAATTACATCAGAGATATCAAAACGATTTATTTGTATAGCCAAAGCGATAGGCTCGCCGTAAAAAGGTGTCAATCCCATCTAAATATTTGCCTTGACAGGCAGAGCCCCACACCTCTAAGCCATACAGAAATAATTACATTATCAAAGAGTAGAAAAGTTAGTTTATTAAGCTGATCTTTAGCGTACCAATAATACTTGCATACATTAAGAATATACAGTCGATTAGCAGTTATAGAAAGCAAACTGTCAATATGATCACAATTACAAGGATCTTCATAAAAACTAATCCCAAAAATTCAGCCACTCTCTCCGCTCAATCCCAGGCACTGTAGGAGGAGCTGCCTTAGTAGTTCTACTACGCAGTAGCATTTCCCACAAATACAGATTTAAGAGACATCTTAATGTTGGCTGCCCAACTCTCAAGGTTCTGAACCTCTGCGAGCGCTGTATCAGAGTACCTTTTATCAGGTACACTAATAGTGATGTCATTGGCATATTTCGAGATCCCGTCGTTTGAATCAACTAGTTTGATATCGTTCACCATCAGGGAGAATAAAATTGGCCCAAAGATTGCGCCCTGTGGCACCCCTCTGTTAATATCAACATAATCAGCAATCTTTCCATCCACAACGACCCTCTGTTTGCGGTTGCCAAGGAAGCTGATAATCCAATTTATGATATATGGATTGAGATTAGTAGACTTCAACTTTTCGCAAACTATTCTGTGAGAAACAGTGCCAAATGCTTTGCTTAAGTCAAATGACAAGCCTCGAACAAAGTCTACTTCATCATCCGACCACGCGAGCCAATTATGTTGACACTTTATAAGCGCCATCGTGCAAAATTATTTGGCATCAATATTCCAACCAGCGTTAATATATGAGAAAAAAAAAAAAGATTCCAAGATAGTAAAGAAAAGCCGAGTTCGATAGGGGATCTAAAAAAAATTGAAATTGGTACAACACCAGTAACACGCACTGTCTACATACCTAGAGTAAGGGCGTGGCTAAACCAGGAAATGTTGTTATCGAAACATTGTCGCGGACGCAAATGTTTCACAGTTTGGCCGCGCGGGAAACATATGTTGAGAAAAAAATTTTGTGTTTCAGAAACAAAAATGTTTCTGACCTGTCAAAAAACAATTTTGTTGAAAGCACATAAACATATGTTTCCCAGTTTAGTCACTTGGCTAGTTTCCAGTGCTGCTCATCAAACATGTTTCCTTGCAACGGTCAAAGAAAAAGAAAAGGCGCGTGCGTACTACATTGTTTCCAAAATAATCTTTCCTCGTTTTGACATCTGAGCAGCGAGACATTTCTGTTGTTTTTTCAGGTTTACCCGCCCAGAAATTTGTTTCCGTTACAATGTTTTGGCAAGAACGTCCCTAGTTTAGCCAGGCCATAATTTGCACGAAAGATCTTTTTTTAATGGGTGTTAGAGCCTTAGCAGCCTAACAACACCAGGCGTAAGCTGGGAAAGTTAGCATCAAAAAACAAATAATATATAAATAGCAAAGTGATAAATAAAAATAGGCGCTAGAGAGGTGCATGAGATACTGCGGTGATGTACGAGGGAAAATATGGAAGAAGTAGAAAACTTGGTCATGTGAATAAGGGTTGCTGAACTCTGGGAATTGA
>NC_090891.1:1474401-1491901 GCF_036669925.1 Montipora capricornis | reverse complement strand
ATATATATATATATATATAACAGCATGGTTATATATATATATATATATCACAAACACAAAAAAACCAAAGCAAAACCAAAAACCGAAAGGTTCGAGGAAAAAGGCCGATAACTTGGAATGTTTCAGAAATTTTATGTTGGTGGCTCAAAGGGCTACACCAATTGGTGTTTACGTCCACCGATATGGCGAAGCAACGAAAACATCGGGACTTCACTTTGCCATGAAAGCCCTTACATAAAATATATGATATGTGTATAAACACATAATGTAGTTGAAAGGCTCAAACTCCTGAGATTCATAGGGATAGAAATTTATTTCAATCAGATAGTGTCACGTAATGTCACAATTAGGAAAATCAAAATGCCATGTATTACCCGGGGTGCCAGATGTCGGAGAGAACGCTCACTGATTCGAAATCAACAGTCCGTGTGCTGCTTCAGTGCCTTCGATTTCACGCACTATAACGGCTTTGACAACGCGAAAAGATCCATTGTAATTGTAGTTCAATTATTTTGCTCATTGATTCGCGCATGAGAGCGCTTGTAGATACTCCAGCTCGTTTTTGAGCGGTCGGCGGAATTAATTGAAAAAGTTGAACTCGTCAACCTTTGTCTCACCTGTCTGGGAACGAAGGATTTATGGACGAAAAATGGTAAGGACAGACAAAAGTTTCTCACATTTCGAAGTCATTCTGCAATGTCGGCAGTGATCCTTGGCTCTTTGCTATTACAGTATCCTGTTTGAGACGCGTTCAACATTAAAAAAAAGAAATTTCATAAAATAAATCAATCTTACACACCTAAAATCAATACAACGTCGTTTAAATTGTTTCAAAATTCTAATCTGTTGAAATAAATAGCCATCTCTGTGATCGCAATGGACCATTTTACAGTTGTAGCTAAGTTACCTGGCCTAAGAATGGAAGCGAGGCTGCCTGTGACTCTGAATGAAGGCGGTAGTTTCTAAAGAAACTGTGTTGCTGCGTCGCTGGGGAAGAAGTATACAAAAATTTGGTTTTATCAACGGAGTCGATAATGTAAATTGGCCACCGTAGAGAGATTCTAAAACCTGATGTTTCGAGCGTTAGCCCTTCGTCAGAGCGAATCGAGGAATTGTGAATTACGTGTAGTTTTTATGGTAGAATAGGAGCTACGCTATTGGTGGTAACCTTGCAACGTGAAAAATAGGAATTTGTTAGTTAAATGAAAAGCGTTCGTTAATACCGTGACGATTAAGGGTGCCGATTTGGGAGATGAATTTTTGTTCCAGATTCTTGCGGCTTTCCGTCGTACCTAGATGTAGAGAAAGGCCGCAGACAGCCATGTGTTTTGTGGAGAGGTAAGGGAGATTAAAATGGCGAGAGACAGGCTTAGATGCATCCTTGTAATTCTTCTCAACATCGCGGAGGTGTTCGCGGAATCGGTCACCTAGTCGTCTACCTTTCTCGCCAATGTATAATTTATTACATAGCGTACAGGTTATGCAATAAATGACATTTGCGGAGGTACATCTAAAACGATCGATGATCGGTGATCGCTTAGGTCCCGATATCTTGCTTGTGTTAACAATGAAAGGACAAGTTTTGCATCGTGAGAGCGCGCATTTGAAAGTGCCGGGTTGCTCGTAAGTTTTGAGCCCGCTTCTAACTAAAAATTTAAGTTGCCTACGTTTTTGTCGAGATTGAATGACTTAAGTGGAGGTTGCGTAAAGATTCTAACAGTCTCGGGATCATTTTTGAGTAATTTAGCAACCCCGCAATTTTTTGTGGCTGTGACTTTGCTTTGATACAAACCTTTGTGCTTTTTTAATGTTAATGTGACTAATTGCAATTACAATAACACAATTTACATGATAAAAGCAGTGAGTTCTGTATCAAAGTAAGGTCACCGGCAGCCTCGCAGCCATTCATAGGCTAAGTTACTTAGCAAACAACTGTAAAATGGCCTATTTTCAGGAATGTTTGTAAATGATGAGCTTCATTGCGTCCCATGGGAAGCAGTCTCAATATGGCGGCCAAAACCGGTTTGACGAGAAATCTAAACTGTCTCTTTCCATGGAAATGAGATTTTGGGGTTTTGCGACCAGAGACAATTTTTCTTCGTCCTCGACCCTTGATTTGGAATCGCTGAGGGTTCCATCTGGCTTCTGGCACCCAGGGTAGCTGTATCTATACGTATTTTCGAAAAGAGAGACGTCTCGCAACTGGAAACTTGAGAGAAGATTTATTTCTAGGTCATCGTCAACCTCCTATAGATAAATTAGTCACAAGACCTTGCTAAATTAATGATCCCTTTTTGAAACCATCGACAGTTTGAGAATCACCTGCTACTTGAAAGCTTTGTTTATCTCGTAAACGGGGTCAATATTTTGACAAATGTTTTCCCTCAAAGGGCTTTTGCGTTCCTTCAACGGCTTCATTAAACACGTAAACGGGCTCAATTGGTCGGTAAGAAACAAAAGATGAAGGCTCTGAGAAGTAAGTGTTGAAAGAATAAAAAACTCACCTCAAACCATACAGCTTTATTCCTCACAGATGATCATCTGCGAACCACGAGGCTCTTTGTATGCAGATTGGCTCCGAAGTGTATTCTATTGTTACATATTTTTTAAAAAACTAACACGATGGCAAAAATCGAAAATCTTTACCTAACATGTACGTTTCAAACATTTCGAATACCTTGTAACTTCCACCGTGCGAGGGGACGAATAACTTCAGCATGTAATCCGAGTTTAGTATATGTAACAGTAGGACTCCATGCTGTCCAACTTGGGAATAATTGGATGAGAAAAATTCTGAGGACAGCCAAAATTGGACGAGGCCGTAGGCCTGGTCCAATTTGGCAGTCCAAGGAATTTTTTTTAATCCAGTTATTTCCAAATTGGACAAGCATGTACATGTAGTCCTGTTACCTATTAATTACATAGCGAGTCAGTTGTAATTGGGCATTGCTCAGTCAAGCTATTACCCCTAATAAAGAAAGGCAAAGTAAAATATTTTGATTTGTTATATTTCCAAAATATGACCTCAGGACTCTAGAGGAATTCTTCGTCTGCGTCGCTTAAAGCACGAGAGGCATTTTTTCGCTTTCCGTAACCCTGCGCTCGTAAAGGCCGGTACACAACTTGAAGAGGGAGCTTGCTCCCACAGAACTCTACTGCAACATGCTCCAGGAGCAAGGCTCCCTCATCTGCACCAACTATTTCCAGCGAAAAAATATGTTGCGCAACAAAACTTTTGCTCCCGAGTTTTGCTCCCTGATATCAAACTGGTTTAATATGAGGGAGCAAGCTCCAGGGGCAAATCTGTTGCACGAGTCTGTTTCAGGAGCAAGCTCGCTCGTGTGTACTGAAATTTGCTTGCCGTGACATGACGTGTCTCCAGTTGGCCAATCAAATTGGCTTCTTTTTTTCATCCACAACAGTTCCCATTCCCCAATCGGGTTGTTTCATCATTCAGCTCCGTCGTAGTGTCCTTCGTGTGTACTGGTTGGGGTACTTACCCGGGAGCGTGTTTCGGGAGCGTGTTTCAGGAGCAAGCTCCCTCTTGTGTACCGGCCTTAATTCTCTTGTTTTGACCTCAAGTTGTTGCCTTGAATTTGCAAATTTAAGATCTCGCATATACTGTAGTTTCTGCTACAGGTTATAAAAGGACGGCACAGCGAGCACTGTGCGACAGGGAAACTTTCTGGTTCGTATTCGTGACCGTCCTTTTTTCTAATATCAGCGAGAAAACGGCAAAGAACTGCATCTAGCTCATGACGAGAGATTTCTTCCCACTTTCTCGTTACGCTGCGGGTTCCACTCTTAGAAAACACTCAAGCAAGTTTTTGTATTATTGGAGGTGTTTTAGTTTTGGTTTTTTGCCTTTAATTAAGGTTGGTAAGCTCTTCTTCTGGCAAAGTAGGAAATCTCTTATTTGCGGTGATATCGCTGAGAAAAGTTCTGAGAAATAGAAAATTTGGCAAATCTCCGTGGCTAAACTCCGCCATTGTCAACTACAACAAACAAAGACAACAGCGCTGACGCTATACTTTGTGCTGATTGGCTAGTTTCTATTACCTATTGTATTTTCTGAGATTTGATTGGCTCAGAAATACTGTCCTATATTTTCTAAATTGGACAGCATGTTTATTTTTAAAGGAAAACCCTATCTGAACTACCAGCCTTATAATTAACAGCTTAACACACTTCATTAAAGTAGACGTGATGGTAGACGAAAAAGCGGTTAAAATACACAAAAACAAAAAACTTTACTAAGCGAACCAACTTGAAGCGGAAAAGCGATCGAAAACTACACTCACATTCGTTTCGGAGCAGAGATTAAGTGAAAGCTGCATCAAACTTACAAATGTCGAACTGACTATCAATGGATTAAAACTACCCTCGTTTGGCGTGCAACCGTGAAGTGCTTTAAAACGAACAAAATTCCAAAAGACTATAAAAACCAGCCTCAAATACTTGCAAATGAACACGAATAAACTACACTAGTCAGTTAACCGTAACATCCAGAAACTAAGTACACTAATGAAGAGGGGTTTAGTTGTTTACAAAAATGGAATTGCAAAATTTCGTGAACACGTTTTAAATACTTTTGTGATTTTTTTTGCAGTTGTCAGATAGTTTTTCTCCTGAAATTCCAATGCAGCATTCGCGTATAACTGTAAATCTTTCAAGATTCCTTGAACAGATGCAAAGCTGCAGCTTTGGAGAAGAAAACGTACTCTGAGATAATCCCCCAACTTAATACTACTTCAATTATGGATATTTAGACCTACCTGTTTCCTTGCAACTGCTAATGCGCCTTTCGCAAATATACATTTCCAAGTCGTGATGTTCACAGGGTATGTCATCATAACCTGGGCCTCTTTTCGTATCAAAGTACATTTTGGCACAATTACCATTACCACTTGGTTGACTTGGATGCCAGGGAAACTTCCGTGGAGTAACACTTATATTTGCGTTGCATATCCAAGTCCACCCACTACTCTGGTTTTGTAAGCCAATGAAATATTCGGAACCATTCGCCAATTTCTGTCCTTCAAGTTTATGTAACAGGAAGTCTACAATCGTGGTCAAAAGTTAATAGGAAGGTTGCGGGCATCAGCTCACTTCACACCTAATTCGATTTTTCTAACTATTGGCTGAAGTATTTGGGAAATACCATGCTCTTGTGGCCCCCCTCCCCCATATTCAATGTTGGAGTTCTTCAGGTAAGAAAAGTCACCATTTTTTTCCCCTGGAAAATCCAACATTGAAAAGGGGGAGGGGGGTATCTGTAAAATGAAGTTACCTTCCCAACACTTTTGTCCATGATTGTCTGAAAACAACTGTAAACAGTTTTTGGCGTATAACACAAAATTTACGGAAGATATGCAGTTGTTATTCTCCATAATTACGGTTCCATGGATTATCTTTATTGTCGTTGTTTTTGGGCCCCAGTCTCAGAACACGGAATTTGCTAAATCCCCCTATATGCTATCTACGAGGTGCGGTTTTCCGTGACAAAATATTGCGTTACAACATTATCTTAGGACCGGTACAGCACTGCGGATTGTAAGTCCTTTCTCCGTTCTGTTTCATGAAGTTCACTACTTAAAAACGTATTGCAGCGTAAATTTGGTATCTAGAGGTACAATTCGTGCAAAATATACAAAATATTTAGAAGACAAGTGACCTGTTAATGGTCGACGTATTGTTCTTTGAGTTACTCCCACAATGGTAATATAGCAAAGGTTCTTTTTTCCCTAATTCAAACCTCACCAAGACATGTAAACCATGTGCTTGGAACTGAAAATTTGTTGCTGTACTATTGTTTTTCCGGTTTATTAAGTAAATGCATTTTTAGATGGCCTTCAGGTGATGTAGCGAGAGTGAATGGCGACCTATTGACGTATAATTGTTAATACATGACTACAAAACGGTGTTTCACGCAGTACTCCACACAGTACTCCACAAGTATGTGGCAATTTTCGAGGCCAGTGAGGTACGTTTTGATACAACTTGAATGGTTATGGATAGAATTTAATACTGCGAAGTAACTGATTGTGAATTTGTCCCTTGGAATAAAGAAATTCCTTCATTTTGAACAGTACTCCCTTCTATTGCGGGAACTTAAAAGATTAATTGAGTAACAAGTTCTCATTTATATTCGTTCGATGGAGTACTGTGTAAATAGTGTTTAAAACCAAACTTTATAGTCTGCAATCCTATGAAAAAGAAAGTTTGGATTACAATGGTCACTACTAAGCGCTTAGTTGAAGCCAAAGACGAACAAAACAGCTACATTTTCCTCGGAATGTATGGAGTACTGTTGAGGAGAACTGTGTAGCATTGACTATATGACTGTAACCTGATCCTCGAGGCTACACACAGGGTTCAATAACATTTGGAAGCCACTTACGACCTATCCTAGCAAAATCTATCGCGTATTTATGGCAAATATTGCATATCTAACAACAGCAAATAGATATATGGTACAGCTTACCGGGAATTATTCTTATTCATTTCGTAAACATCCCACGTTACTATTTGTGAGATTATCAACAAGAAAATATGAAGACGTTATTTGAGCTTGATTTCAGCAATAACTTGAACGAAACATATCGAAAGGCTAATATTTTGCCATTTCTTCGAGTTTCTATTAAAGGAATGAAACCACGTGTATAAAATCGCATGTATTGCGCTTCGACCTTTTTCAGACAAGTCTGAAAACAACTGTAAACAGTTTTTGGCGTATAACACAAAATTTACGGAAGATATGCAGGTTTTATTCTCCATAATTATGGTTCCATGGATTATCTTTATTGTCGTTGTTTTTGGGCACCATTCTCAGAACTTGGAATTTGCTAAAGCCACCTATGTGCTCACTCCGAGGAGTGGTTTTCCGTGACACAATATTGCGTGACAACAGTATCTTAGGACCGGTACAACAATGCGCATTGAAAGTCCTTTCTCCGTAAAATTGCCGTTCTGTTTCATGAAATTCACCACTTAAAAGCGTATTGCAGCGTAAATTTGGTATCTAGAGGTACAATTCGTGCAAAATATACAAAATATTTAGAAGACAAGTGACCTGTTAATGGTCGACGTATTGTTCTTTGAGTTACTCCCACAATAGTAATATAGCAAAGGTTCTTTTTTTGTTCAGGGCTAATCATCGACTACAGAGCTAATTGCGTGATCTGTTTATTGGCGCCTAGTTTGATGTGCAGAGAGATGACAACTACTAGGATTTGGAGTAAATATGCCACCAGCGTGACGGTTTATTAAATGATAAGCATTGAATAAACAGAAACTGTAACTTGTTAGATCTCAAACATCAAAGGTGGGGAAAAAACTCGCCTAAACATCATTACGAAATAACCCAAAAAACAGCCAGGATGGAGTACCGGGAAGGCGGAGGGAAAATTGAGTCCAAGACTGACGTTGTTCATGCGTTGCTATCTGAACCAACAATGAATCACAAAGCATTGATTGCATGATTTGAGCCTGCGAGGAATTCTAACTATTTTCCTATCTCCATCCCAGATGCAGATAAGACGAACAACCAGGAAATTAGCCTTTCACAAAAATGTCATTAAGCCATTAGCTTAATGGGTGTTTTTTGTTCAGGGCTAATCATACCCTGGATTCCAGAGGTTATTTTCTCGCCATGAAAAGAGCGACAAAAGAGCGAGTCACGAAGCGGCGAGAAAAACCTCTGGTACAGGCTGTTAACCTTTCTGAACATGCCGCCCCAATCACGTTGCGCTTTCCACTTCCAGAGTCAACTTTTGAAATTTCATTGGTCGATCGACGAACCGTTTTTTGTAAGGATTGCCATTCGTTAAGTCGAGGGGGACGATTAAACCGGTTTTTCACTGGTGTAATACAAGAAGACTATGAACGGTACAGTAGCGATCGATAGCGACACGATAATCACAAATTCATGGCTGGCAGATTGAGGTTAATTCGTCTCATTGACGCTGGATGAATGTTTGCTGTTGGGTGGCCTAGAGGGGGCGTAATCGAACAAGCACTCTGATTTTGTTTGGGAATTTGACGAAGGTGTGACTGAGCTTCTGACATCTTTACACCTCAATGCCTCGAGTCATATTGAAACTGCTCCAGGGACTCCACGTAAAGTTCTTTAAATTTTTTCAGTTCTAATTCTAGGACTTGAATGCAATTTTCGTATTTCTCCAATTCACGTTTGCATTTGTAACAAATAATAGTTGCG
Organism: Montipora capricornis; assembly: GCF_036669925.1. NCBI lineage: Eukaryota > Metazoa > Cnidaria > Anthozoa > Scleractinia > Acroporidae > Montipora > Montipora capricornis. The sequence goes on along the minus strand of NC_090891.1, from coordinate 1,483,683 downwards.
TGAAACGCTTCGATAAAAAACTCAGAAACGATGTATCCCACAGACTTGAGTACTGGTGAGGTGATTTATGAATTTGTCTCCTACAACATTCCAAGTTTTTGGTTTATTTCATTGAACAGTTTCGATTTTATTTTTTTGTTACGTGACAGTGACAACGATTTATTCACTCCACCGTGAGAATTTCCCAGTAGAGTGACCGGTAAACATTGCACAAATATTTTTATCACGTGGATAAAACCGGTTTACTCTGGAAGTCAATCAAAATAAGTTGGTTTGCATGGAGGTGAACGGCCTGTACCAGAGGTTTTTCTCGCCGCTTCGTGACTCGCTGTTTTCATAGCGAGAAAATAACCTCTGGAACCCAGGGTAGGCTAATCATCGACTACAGAGCTAATTGCGTGATCTGTTTATTGGCGCCTAGTTTGATGTGCAGAGAGATGACAACTACTAGGATTTGGAGTAAATATGCCACCAGCGTGACGGTTTATTAAATGATAAGCATTGAATATACAGAAACTGTAACTTGTTAGATCTCAAACATCAAAGGTGGGGGAAAAACTCGCCATAAGCCACAAACCTGTGGCCACCCCACCGGCCAACAAACAGATCACGCGAAAAGCGATTACTAGCAAATAAATGAAAAAATATGTCGCAGCCCATGCTTGAACGACATGTACAAATATAACTATCGTAGAGAAAAGCAGCGGCCTGCAGCCCATGTCTGAACAGACCTAAGCTTTGTAAAATCATAACTTTAAACTTAGATCTAAGCGTGGATAGTTTCGCAACCACGTAAACAAGACAGTTAGTCCGCAGCCCATGTCTGAACAAACCTTTGCCTTGCAACGTGTGGCTTAATACTGGGTACAGTTAACACCCAAGCATTACGCAAATGATTGATAGCCCTAATCTAGCAAGAATAGCAGCCCATGACTGAACTATGCTAGAGTATTAGAAAGGATAAATTCGCGTGCCCATGAAATAGCAGCCCTTGTCTGAACTAAATGCGGGACGTCAAAATTAGCAGCTTTAATCGTTTTGGGCATTAGCAGACAAAGCACCCGAACGCAGGTACATTTTAAACGCATCAGATTGCCAGCGACCAAGTTTGCGAATTTGGGAATCAGAGAAACCTTGCTCGGAAGCGTGAGTTGCGGCTCCAATGCGGAAACTATGGCCTTTGTAACGGCTCGTGTCTAAACCACAAAAAACAAGGCAACGTTTTAATTCAGTATTGAACGAGCTGATGGTGACCGGGCGCAGATCACTTTCACAAAATAGAGGACCGGAAGCAGCGCCTCTTATGCCACAGTAATCAAGTAGTGTTTGTACTGGGCAAACTGACACAGAATTTTCTCTTGCGATTAGGATGTCAAAGGCTTTATTCGCTGTGTTGTGTTTGAATTTTCGTATTGTCAACTTGGCCATACTTATGCTCCCGTTGGATGATACAAAACAAAGATCGTCATATTGCAGAACATCCCCGCCCGAATCCACATTTTTGGCCGCTAGCTCTCCGATGCGAAAGAAACCATAAAAAGCCGTCGTAAACATGGCAGCATATCGCTTCCGTTGTGCCGCCGAGGAATTAGTCGAACACAACGAACTTACTAATAGGTGAAGCAATGGACGCGATATTGGCAGTCGGGTATCGGAAACTCTATTTCGGCTAGTTGCCGTCAACAGCTTTTGTATTAAAAAGGATTTCGTTGGGTCACCAATTCCCCTAAGACAATGAACATAGCCGATGGCCGAGACATATGAGTGAATAGTAGCAACGGCCAATTTTGTGCAACTAAGGTACGAAATGAATAAGGCTAAGGCGTCAATTGACACAGGGAGTAATTGGGTTTCGCATGCACTGTAGAACCTAGCATGAAACTGCCGATAACACGTCCACGCACGCTGATACGCTTTTTGAGATCCGGGTGTTAGACTAGAATTGAGAAGTTCGTTCAACTGAGCGACCAATTCCTGGGCTGAAGGGTCTCGGGAACTGGCGTTGGGAATTCGTCCATTCCAGGGGATATTGCCTTGAACCTCTCTATCTGAAAACGGGAGATTAAATCGGCGCGCTCGTTAAGCTTCCCTGGAAGATGACGAGCGGTAAAGAGAATATTGAATTTAAGAGTCGTTAACACCATATCCCTGATGAGAATCATAACTATCTTATGTTTAGACGTCTGCTTATTGATTATGTCCACTAAAGCAGCGTTATCGGTCACGAACGTCACACATTAATCCGCCAATTGATCCCCCCATATATCTAATGCAATTACGAGAGGAAACAATTCTAATGCCGTGATGTTCAGTGATTGCCAAGACTCGGGCCAACTACCATAAAACCAATGTGTTTTAAATAAAGCCCCGTATCCTTTAGAACCGGCTGCATCTGAAGTAATTTCATATCGTGAAGCGGACATTCTTTCATCCAGAAAAAATGTGCGACCATTGTATTGCTCCAAGAACGATAGCCAAACGATTAAATCACTTTTGGCGTCTTTGTTTAAACGGATTTTAAAATGGAGCCGTGGAATTCCTCTCTTAAAATCGATTAGCCTCCGTAAGAAGGCTCTACCCGGCAAAACCACTGAACATGTAAAGTTTAAGAGGCCAATTAATGACTGAAGTTCGCGTAGCGTGACTTTACGCCGCGTAGAAAAATCCAGCAGCATCGTGCGACATTTCCGGAGTTTTTCCTCCGGCAATCGAGCTTCCATGCGAATAGAATCTAGAGTAATCCCGACAAAAGGCAATTCGGTCTCGGGTCCTACGGTTTTCTCTGGCGCAATGGGAACGCCTAAGTAGTTACAAAGTGAAATGAACCGTGACAGTAGATTTTCGCAAGACTGCTTACTTCTGGCTATGAACAAAAAGTCATCCAAAACGTGTATTATCTCGTCGGCCTGAAAGATTTGCTTGGCGGCCCACTCGAGTGCCGTACTAAATCGCTCAAAAATGGCGCACGATGACCTACAGCCCATTGGAAGGCAGCGATCGAAGTAATAATTTCCCCGCCACTTCATCCCCAGTGAAGGATAGTCCTCCGGGTGAATCGGAATAATTCTAAAGGCAGATTTGATATCAGTTTTAGCGAGATAACAGCCAACTCCTAAACGTTTTACAAACACTATTGCATCTTGAATGGACGCATAGCGTACCGAAGAAAAGTCTACAGGGATTCCTGAATTTACCGAATTCTCATGCGGATATGACAAATGTTGTATAAGCCGGAACTCATTGGGTGCTTTCTTAGGGACGATTCCTAACGGTGACACGACAAAATTATCGAACGGCGGGGCGCTAAATGGGCCTGCAACCCTACCGGCTTCGATTTCCTTGTGTACTTTATCCGTTACGATGTTTGGTTGGGCGTGGGCACTAAGCAAATTTGGAGATTCGAAGCTTGATCTTAAATTAGAGTAATGAATATGAAACCCATATGAGAAGCAAAGTATCAAAAAGTTTTTTAAAAAGGGGTGGTAATCACGCAGAACTGAAGTGAGACGGTCAATTCTTACGGGGGTGACTGGATTGCTCTCTAGTAGACGCGCTAGGCGCTGTTGTTCCACTAGGCTTAATGCTCGAGGTTGGGGGCTCCCCTCCCTCTGAACAATTTTTGGCTGCGTGTTTACCTCCACATCGGGAGCAGATGTGGGTAAAGGAACACCCTGAACAGAACCTTATTAAAGTTAAAGCATGTTCCTTTAACGAGAGGGATTTGTCGCGATTTTCCGACTCGTCCGGCGGGAAGGTTACCTCTCTGGGGACGAAAAGGCAAGGGAAGTGAAGTGGCCTCGAGCCATAACTCCCACTGGACTTCCTCCCAAGGGTACCTATCGGGGGCGGACTGACGCAAATATCTAAATTGCTCATCATAGTAAGCCCAGTTCCCGTTTTTGTTTGCAATGGCACGAACGGTCTCACAATATTTTAGCAAAGCGGCCGTGTCCCCCGCGAACTTCTGGCAATAAATGTAAATAAAAGTGTGGAACGCCTTTTCACACTGCTGAATACTATTCAATTTACGTGGGGCGCTAGCTGGCTCTAATGTAATCTGCGGCTTATTGCCATTGCCAGTAGCCGAAAGCCCAACAGGAAAACGCTCTTGTTGAACCGCGGTTTGGAGCAGTGCTCCAAGGTGTAAAAATTCATTAGCCCAAATTTTTGATTTTATTTTGTCACTAACTGCACTTCCAAGTGGGATGGCGACGCTTGAGAAAAGGGGTGTGGTGGGCATACAAGATTACCTCCAGAAGTCCCGGCAATAGCTTGCGTCGCTTGCACAACGGAATTCTGGACTATCGAGGCGGTGGTAGGCACGAGATCGGACGCTACGGTCGACGTTAATGCTGCGTTAGTTGCCGTGGTTGCTGACGGTGGTGGTCGTAGCGCGTCCTGGACGGCCTTTTGGACAGCCAGAGAAAGGGCACTGGACAGCGCGGCAACATTTACTTGCATCGTGCCGTCTTGTTGATTAGAGGTACTATTGGACAAGCTGCTCGACGTGCTAGCGGTACTGGTTGCCATGCTGTTTACGGTAGAGGCAGAGGGCCAGAACGTCTCGGACGCTTACTTCGTGGAGGCATACTCTTAAAGAAGAGAGAGTGTTAATTGATCGAAACGTCCTAATGTTCTCGTGTAACGCTTAATCGGTAGTTGTATCGCAATAACTGCCACAGGTCAAATAAAGGAGGTATTAAAAGTAAGAATTGTCATTAGATCGTGCGCTCGTATCCTCAAATACATACAAATAGCTTGAGACTCCGAGTGCTATGGCACGCAACACAGGCGGCCCACTCATTTGGAGACAAAGCATAAAATCGACCGTGACCGGTCAAACAAGGATCAAGGACAAACAGTACGTTGTGAGTACAACGGCGAATTACACTACCAAGTACCAACGCAAAACAATATTTAACTTGGCGGTATGTCCAATAAAGAGGAAATAATGAGCTACAGTACAGATCTAAGACTCTAACGATGTACATCATTAAACACTTTGAGTGATTGGATCAAAGCCCCCCTCAAACTTCGATAAAGTTTTAACTGTCCGCGTTGGTTCAGATGAACTCCATCGTGCAATAAGAATGATGGTGTTGTCCTCCAAAATCCCCTGTGTCTCCAGTAAAATGCAAATGGAAGGGGCTGTAGGACAACGCGTAAATAATCCGTCAACTTGCGAATGCGTACGTTTAAGTGTGCGTTCTCTCTTAGTATAGTTTGGCACACGCAAACCACGGTTACGCCAATTTGTTCATGTAATAGCCTTGTTAGGTCTTCTAACTGTGAACCAATGGTTAGAACAGAACGGATTGAACAATCAGTGATATCGTTCGTACCCAACTGGAGAATAACAATGTCAGGCGAATCTCCAAATCGTAGCGTATGACTTTGGCCACAGTTCGTCCCCCTACTCCATGCCAGCGCAGGGTCATAGGGGTGGTGATGTCAAAATCCTCCCGTAAAGCGTTTGTAGGTAGACGTAGAAACTCATGCAAACGCCTGATGAAGGAGTGACCCAAAATCAAAACCCGAGGTTCAGCCATAACTACACATCCAGAGAGAAGACTACACGTAAGCGCAACACATGCTACATTGAATGTTGGATTTTCCAGGGAAAAAAAATGGTGACTTTTCTTACCTGAAGAACTCCAACATTGAATGTTGGATTTTCCAGGGAAAAAAAATGGTGACTTTTCTTATCTGAAGAACTCCAACATTGAATATGGGGGAGGGGGGCCACAAGAGCATGGTATTTCCCAAATACTTCAGCCAATAGTTAGAAAAATCGAATTAGGTGTGAAGTGAGCTGATGCCCGCAACATTCGCATCAACTTTTGACCACGATTGTCTGAAAAAGGTCGAAGCGCAATAAATGCGATTTTATACACGTTGTTTCATTCCTTTAACAGAAACTCGAAGAAGTGGCAAAATATTAGCATTTCGATATGTTTCGTTCAAGTTATTGCTGAAATCAAGCTCAAATAACGTCTTCATATTTTCTTGTTGATAATCTTGCAAATAGTAACGTGGGATGTTTACGACATGAATAAGAATAATTCCCTTTGAGCTGTACCATATATCTATTTGCTGTTGTTAGACATGCAATATTTGCCATAAATACGCGATAGATTTTGCTAGGATAGGTCGTAAGTGGCTTCCAAATGTTATTGAACCCTGTGTGTAGCCTCGAGGATCAGGTTACAGTCATATAGTCAATGCTACACAGTTCTCCTCAACAGTACTCCATACATTCCGAGGAAAATGTCGCTGTTTTGTTCGTCTTTGGCTTCAACTAAGCGCTTAGTAGTGACCATTGTAATCCAAACTTTCTTTTTTATAGGATTGCAGACTGTAAAGTTTGGTTTTAAACACTATTGACACAGTACTCCATCGAACGAATATAAATGAGAACTTATTACTCAATTAATCTTTTAAGTTCTCGCAATAGAAGGGAGTACTGTTCAAAATGAAGGAATTTCTTTATTCCAAGGGACAAATTCACAATCAGTTACTTCGCAGTATTAAATTCTATCCATAACCATTCAAGTTGTATCAAAACGTACCTCACTGGCCTCGAAAATTGCCACATACTTGTGGAGTACTGTGTGGAGTACTGCGTGAAACACCGTTTTGTAGTCATGTATTAACAATTATACGTCAATAGGTCGCCATTCACTCTCGCTACATCACCTGAAGGCCATCTAAAAATGCATTTACTCAATAAACCGGGAAAACAATAGTACAACAACAAATTTTCAGTTCCAAGCACATGGTTACATGTCTTGGTGAGGTTTGAATTAGGGAAAAAAGAACCTTTGCTATATTACCATTGTGGGAGTAACACAAAGAACAATACGTAGACCATTAACAGATCACTTGTCTTCTAAATATTTTGTATATTTTGCACGAATTGTACCTCTAGATACCAAATTTACGCTGCAATACGCTTTTAAGTGGTGAATTTCATGAAACATAACGGCAATTTTACGGAGAAAGGACTTTCAATGCGCATTGTTGTACCGGTCCTAAGATACTGTTGTAACGCAATATTGTGTCACGGAAAACCACTCCTCGGAGTGAGCACATAGGTGGCTTTAGCAAATTCCATGTTCTGAGACTGGGGCCCAAAAACAACGACAATAAAGATAATCCATGGAACCGTAATTATGGAGAATAACAACTGCATATCTTCCGTAAATTTTGTGTTATACGCCAAAAACTGTTTACAGTTGTTTTCAGACAATCATGGACAAAAGTGTTGGGAAGGTAACTCCATTTTACAAATACCCCCCTCCCCCTTTTCAATGTAGGACTTTCCAGGGACCAAAACTGGGGACTTGTCTTCCCTGAAGAACTCCAACATTGAATGTTGGATTTTCCAGGGAAAAAAAATGGTGACTTTTCTTACCTGAAGACCTCCAACATTGAATGTTGAAAAGGGGGAGGGGGGAAGGGGGGAGGGGGTATCTGTAAAATGAAGTTACCTTCCCAACACTTTTGTCCATGATTGTCTGAAAACAACTGTAAACAGTTTTTGGCGTATAACACAAAATTTACGGAAGATATGCAGTTGTTATTCTCCATAATTACGGTTCCATGGATTATCTTTATTGTCGTTCTTTTTGGGCCCCAGTCGCAGAACTTGGAATTTGCTAAAGCCACCTATGTGCTCACTCCGAGGAGTGGTTTTCCGTGACACAATATTGCGTGACAACAGTATCTTAGGACCGGTACAACAATGCGCATTGAAAGTCCTTTCTCCGTAAAATTGCCGTTCTGTTTCATGAAGTTCACCACAGCGTAAATTTGGTATCTGGAGGTACAATTCGTGCAAAATATACAAAATATTTAGAAGACAAGTGACCTGTTAATGGTCGACGTATTGTTCTTTGAGTTACTCCCACAATAGTAATATAGCAAAGGTCCTTTTTTCCCTAATTCAAACCTCACCACCTGCTTGGAACTGAAAATTTGTTGTTGTACTATTGTTTTCCCGGTTTATTAAGTAAATACATTTTTAGATGGCCTTCAGGTTATGTAGCGAGAGTGAATGGCGACCTATTGGCGTATAATTGTTAATACATGACTACAAAACGGTGTTTCACGCAGTACTCCACACAGTACTCCACAAGTATGTGGCAATTTTCGAGGCCAGTGAGGTACGTTTTGATACAACTTGAATGGTTATGGATAGAATTTAATACTGCGAAGTAACTGATTGTGAATTTGTCCCTTGGAATAAAGAAATTCCTTCATTTTGAACAGTACTCCCTTCTATTGCGGGAACTTAAAAGATTAATTGAGTAATAAGTTCTCATTTATATTCGTTCGATGGAGTACTGTGTCAATAGTGTTTAAAACCAAACTTTATAGTCTGCAATCCTATGAAAAAGAAAGTTTGGATTACAATGGTCACTACTAAGCGCTTAGTTGAAGCCAAAGACGAACAAAACAGCTACATTTTCCTCGGAATGTATGGAGTACTGTTGAGGAGAACTGTGTAGCATTGACTATATGACTGTAACCTGATCCTCGAGGCTACACACAGGGTTCAATAACATTTGGAAGCCACTTACGACCTATCCTAGCAAAATCTATCGCGTATTTATGGCAAATATTGCATATCTAACAACAGCAAATAGATATATGGTACAGCTTACCGGGAATTATTCTTATTCATTTCGTAAACATCCCACGTTACTATTTGCGAGATTATCAACAAGAAAATATGAAGACGTTATTTGAGCTTGATTTCAGCAATAACTTGAACGAAACATATCGAAATGCTAATATTTTGCCACTTCTTCGAGTTTCTGTTTAAGGAATGAAACCACGTGTATAAACTCGCATTTATTGCGCTTCGACCTTTTTCAGACAATCGTGGTCAAAAGTTGTTGGGAAGGTTGCGGGCATCAGCTCACTTCACACCTAATTCGATTTTTCTAACTATTGGCTGAAGTATTTGGGAAATACCATGCTCTTGTGGCCCCCTCCCCCATATTCAATGTTGGAGTTCTTCAGGTAAGAAAGTCACCATTTTTTTCCCCTGGAAAATCCAACATTGAAAAGGGGGAGGGGGGTATCTGTAAAATGAAGTTACCTTCCCAACACTTTTGTCCATGATTGTAGTTCCTCTTCATGCTCTATGCACACAAGATGACCCCCATTTTTTGAACAGTTATCTTGGCTTTTTCTCCAGTTCTGGTGTTTTTGCCTTGTCAAGCTATGAATGGTGTACTCGTGACAGTTTTTGAGAAACTGTTTCCCTAGAATAAA
>NC_090891.1:1458506-1466006 GCF_036669925.1 Montipora capricornis | reverse complement strand
ACTGACATACGAGTAACATACGAGTAACATACGGATACATACGACTAACATACGGATACATACGAATACATACGAATACATACGAGTAATACGAATGTTTTTCTCATAAAGGAAGCTCTAATTATAAGCCTTGCAAGCATTTTTCACGTCAGCAAACACGTACCCGGCTCAGTTTGAGGAAGGGGGGGTGGTGTTGATAGACCCTCCAAGGCTTTCGTTAAATTTAGTCACAGCAAAATAAATTCACATGGAGTGCAAAACCCTTAAGGCGGCGAAAGACGAGATACAAAAACCCTCAACTTGTGGCGCAACATTGTTTCGTTGCAAGTTCTGGTCGATGTTTCGCGTTTTTCACTTTGCGTGATCAACTTGACCCGCAAGAAAAACATTTGTTGCGGGTTGAAGAAATGCAGGGCGCTGAGTGGTTGATTTCCTAGTACAAGAGCACATTTGTTGCGCGACAAGTTGTGAGCTTGATGAAAAACGAGCAACAAAGCCAAAATTTGTTGCTCAGAGTAGATCTGCGCTCTACTTTTCGCAATAACTTTCTTCAACCCGCAACAAATGTTTTTGTTGCGCGACAAGTTGATCATGCAAGGTGAAAAACGGGAGAAATCGACCCAAACTTGCAACGAAATAATGTTTCGCGCCAAGTTTAGGGTTTTTGTATCTCGTATTTCGCCGCCTTTAGCTTGCGCAAAAAGATGACAGTATATTTTGGATGTTGCTCTCGTAGATGATTATGACTGTCAGGTCAGTTTACATTTAAGATACGTAAGGAAGTCAGAGCAGGTCTGTCATAATCTTTTACCCCATTTAAGCTTTCTGGCTTGATTTTGCACTGTTTTTTTGCACTGATTTATCATAGGCAACTTAAGCTGAAATAGTGAAATCAAGATGGCGGATCTGATGACGTCACACGACATAAGCGACATCCAAAATTATTGTCATCTTGTAGTGCAAGCTAAGGGTTTTGCACTCCATGTGAATTTATTTTACTGTGACTAAATTTAACGAAAGCCTTGGGGGGTTGATCAACATCCCCTCCCTCCCCCCTCAAACTGAGCCGGGTACGTGTTTGCTGACGTGAAAAATGCCTGCAAGGCCTATAATTAGAGCTTCCTTTATGAGAAAAACATTCGTATTACTCGTATGTATTCGTATGTATCCGTATGTTAGTCGTATGTATCCGTATGTTACTCGTATGTTACTCGTATGTTAGTCGTATGTTAGTCGTATGTATTCGTATGTATCCGTATGTTCAGTATGTTACTCGTATGTTACTCGTATGTTACCCGTATGTACTCGTGTGGTGTTTTAGTCATGATCGTATCAGAGTGCCATTCTTGCAACCCCATACCAGTTGTATTTTTTTTCAAAGTACTGCAACACAACTTATCTAAGTTAACAATAACACATTAACAATAGAAATGTAAGTAAAACACTAGCACCCCAGGAAGGGAGGGGGGGGAGGGGTACTGCCATATGGGAAAGGAATGGTTTTCAAGCAATCTACTGTAGGAAAGTGTATATAAATCAGAGCGTTTGGGTCTAGAAAAGAGTATCATTTTATCTACACTAAAGTAAGCAGGAATTACCAATCAAAAGTGTAAAAAATCAAACCGGCAAAGTATAAATTTACTTAGCCTCAGCAGTGACGATAGATGGCTATCATAACAAAACGCAATGGTCAGAGAAAAGGATATCCACGTGAAGGATGTCGCGTCATGCCAGTTTGTCTAATGACATCACGCATCAAACGCGCGCTTCCATTGGTTCTTGAAATCACATGATAAGCGACCTTTTCTCCCTTACCTTATCTTACCTTACATTTTCTCTGGAGCGCTCGAAATGTTTTCTGCATACACAACTATCTCGCGCTTCGGCTCTATGAGGCTGCCGCCTCGTCAAGTCGCGTCTTCGCTCGGCTGACTCATTGGCAATAATTGTTCGAGTCAATTGTATATTGTAACAATAGGCACTCATTCCTAACATCTCTTTGGTCTCTATTCTTAGTTCCACAGGAAAAAAACTTTAACTAGTAAGGACTACTGTCACGACATTTCCTTTAACTTAGCACCAAATTAATTGAAACTCATTTCCTGACTTCTGGATGATCTCCATTCTCAGCTCTACTTTTAACAATCCTCGAGACACTTTGGGGTTAAGGACACTGGTACAACAGTCGTTTTCTTGGCGCGTTTCTCTTGTATGGGAGAGTTTCGAGACGCTACATCACAACCATTTGGATACTTAATGATGGATTTACATCCACGAGCCCCTGACATTCAAAGATTGCGAACAAGGATCATCCCAGAGTCACATTCATATCCCGTAACTTACATGTGTAATAGGTTGTCGAGGATTTTATTCATCTGACTCGTACACACCCCATGTGAGTGTATTTGCATTTACACAATGTGCTGGCCTTCTTAAATATGCGTGCACAAAATATAATGTACACCAGGTGCTTATTATCTGTGCTAATATGAACATAGGTGCTAATTATCACGTGCTAATATGTTACACCCCCTTCTCTTAAAAAAACATGTATATTAATTGAAACGAAAACAAACAAAACAAAACCATTTATTCGGACCAAAGTCTCAGGTATAAACATCTTTCTTGTATGCACATTGACAATCAATAAAATCCTTAGAATATGTAAGACTTGCTATCTAATGTTTTTATATCATACTAATCACGACTAGAATCGTAAATGGTTTGACCCCAAGGAGTCATATCATAAATACGTAAAGTACGATCGTCCTGGTTGAGTGTAGTTCTGCGAAGGACCGTTTGAGATGACATTGATTGACGTTTCAACAACCTGAGCAGAAGTCATCTTCAGAGTCAACTAATAAGCAAGAGTCAGAGAAAAAGTCTTTCCGGTGCCCGGATTTCGCTTTCCTAGCGAGATTTTCTTGGAGCCTTCTCGGTTTTGGCTGATCTTTCATACACCGGATCTGAAATCATTTGTGTCCATAGAACAAAAGAACAAAGCGAACATAACAATACCTAATTAGCGAGGCCTAATCGGAATAACAATGGTTCTTTTGTCCTCCGCTATTTTATTTCAGTATATGAAAGTCTACCCTCAGTTTCTGATAAGGTGGGTAATTGCGGATTGACGCTTGAGGGCCTTGCAATCAAATTGCTACTCGACTTGTTGTTTGCTGAATTGTCTGCTGAGGTGGGCTCTTGTGAATGGGCGCTTGAAGATTGTGAGGTCGTACTCCCTTGAGGAATGCAGCTCGACAAGTTATTTGGTAGGTTGTTGGAAGCATTGTTTCAGAAGATGGATCCTATTTATTCGAGGTTGAGCACCAGTTACACTTTCTACAATATATTAGCGGGATGTATCCCCCTGATCTATGACTCTGGCAGGAATTCACGTCTTTCTCAAGGAATCTCGTGCGTTAATGGCTTGGTCTCAAGTTCAGGGTGTTCGAATTCCGCAGGGCGGCTGTTGTAATACTAGCTCTGGTTGTCTTGTTTCGCGTTGAGCCAATTTCAAACTTTTTCTTGGTTCTTTGATGGCTGGATTTTACCAGGAAGGGTGAATTTGAACACTCGGCCATACAGTAGTTCAACCGGTGATGCATAGTATATTACAACTAAGGGCCGTTGTTCGTAGAGCTAACAGGACTAGATCTCTGTCTTCTTTGGTCTCTCTGCATTTTAGGATCTCCTTCTTAAACGTCTGGACTTGGCGTTCAACGAACCCATTGCCACGTTGGTAGTGACGATGATATCACAACTTCAAAACCATATTGGCTCAGCAGTTGTTGGAAATCGCTTGATTTAAACTGAGTATCATTGCCGCATTGAAGAGATTTTGAGATTCCATTTTCTGCTAATAGCATTTTCATTTTATTAGCAATGGCGCTGGCTGTGAGGCTGTGAAGCTGTGAAGCTTCTTAACAATGCGAATTTGGGGTAGTAGTCAACAACTATAAAGAACCACGACTGCTGTACAGAGAACAGATCTGCACTCACTGTATCCCACGGTCGTTAAGGGTTTTCGAATGGTATCATAGACTCCTTTTGTTGAAAACAAAACGCAACCTGCGTTTACGAGATTTTCTATGTCTTGGTATATTGCTTGGCCAGTAAACAGAAGATTTAGCTCTTAGCTTGCATTTTTCTATGCCAAAATGCCATCCATGGATTTTCTGGAAGATGTTGCCTCTCAAGGATTTAGGTACTATGACACTTCTTCCAAGAAATATCAGCAGCTCATCGTCTATTGATATGTCATTTCGTAGTGGCCAGTATGGTTTTATTGCCGGATCAGTTGCCTTCACACTATCGAGCCAACCCTTGTTTAATCTGACGGTAATGGAGCTGTAATGTTTCATCCTTCGCGGTTTCCTTTTTAAACTCTTCCATTTTAGCTGGGATGATTCTGATTGGCTGTTGAACTTTCACATTCGTATTTGGTACTTCACAATTATCGAACGGAGGCGTCGGCTGTAACCACCTCTTTCATGGAAAATATTTGACGACGGCGTCGTAGGGTTGTTGACGAAACAACACTGTTTGAAGACGTGGGGCTGCTTGCATCAAGTTCTTTTAGTGGATTTGCCTTAACTTCCGGTGTTGTAACCGCAAACGTTCTTCCGAAGAGATACGAATGGAACTTTTGACAGGAATAGACCACTGCTAGTAGGTCTAGCCCAGTATTGGCATATCTGGTCTCTGCAGGGGTAAGTGCTTTCGATGCAAAAGCTATTGGCTTGTTGTTTTGGAACAGATCTAGAGATGCGTGCAAACCCTTGATTGATGAATGAAGGAAAACTGGTTTATTCTTGTCAAAGTACGTCGGGGTCGTCTTGGTACATATCACCCTTTCAAAGGCTTTTGAATTTGATGAATTCCACGCAAAGTCATCGTTTTCTTTAAAGCATTTCTTAAGTGGGTGGTGTGGTCAGCTAGACTGGGGATGAATGAGCTTATGTAGGTTGCCATCCCCCAAAAAGTGAGGCTCCTTTTTGTCCTTGGGTGGTTCTAGGTTTTTTGTGGCTCTGACTTTATCTGGGCTAGGCTTAACATCATCCGGTGTGTAAAGCATACCAAATAAGTTGCACTCCTTTGTCTTGATACCACACTTCTCGTCATTGAGCTTGATGCCAGATTGTCTGGAACGTTTCATGGTTTCTATAGATGTAAGTCATGCTCTTTGTTGTTCTTTCCGTAGATTGTAACATCATTTGCAATGCCAACGACTCTCTGGCAATCACTATACGTCTCATCAATCTTGAATTGAAAGATATCTTGGCTCATTCGTTGGACAAACGGAATCCTAGGAAAACGGTACCAGCCAAATAGGATATTTAAGGTTGTTAGGTTCGAGGAATCGCCAACTAGTTTGACATTTCAGTAGCCATTACGAGCGGTAAGCCTTCTGAAAGCTGTGCACCTGCTAATTTGGGTGTGATTTCCTCTAAAGCATGTATGGGATGGTGTTCTCTCTTGATCGCCTTATTCAAGTCCTTAGGATCGAGGCATACACGAAGTCGCCCATTTTCTTGGAATTTAATGGAATTTAAATTCAAATTAAAGTCTCAGCTTGAAATTGTAAATCAGCCTGACTTGCGTTAAAGTGAAGAACATTCATACCAAGAAGAGTAGTTCGTGTGTAATAATTCAAAATATTACAGTATTATAGCTGCATGGTCAACCATTCATCAGAGATCGCTTTTTGCAACCAAAACGACCAAACGAGGCTAGCACGCAACATAGCAATAATCTACAATCGTGCAGCACACTGATCTTGGAAAAATGGGAATGTTAAGAGCACGCCTAAAACCTCCAGCATGGGTACTTTTATCTTACTAATAGGTTAAATTAGTGACTATGTTTTTGAGTCAGAGTCACCATTTTTAAATTAAATTATCGAATATTAAAAGGTTAAATTTTAGAGAGCGAATCCCTGTGCCGCAAGATAATTGTTTGAAATTTAGTTTCAGACTACGTTCGTGCTGCGAAGGTTATTGCATTAAGTATATACGCAACAGCAGGGGAGCGGATTGAACAGTTTTAACCATTCTTGTGCCCATAGCCCGGTTTTCTTTTGTTTAGCGCGAAGAACTCGAACTCTGGTCACAGTCATGGCAGGAAGTGCGCGAATCACGGACTTCCGGCTCTTTTTACGTATTCACAGAAATTTGAAACAATAATGGTCGTGAACGGTTACAACCTTATACCATTACCGCGACTGCGTTTATTTTTGGCTGTGGCGGTCTTCTTGCTGACCAAATTAAGAGCCAGCTCCGCTGGGGGACGAGAATGAGTTTTAAGGAGAGGTATGGGGGAATTAACTTCATTACGGAAAATCACTCAGCCATAGTCGACTATTGCTAGTTAGCAAACCATAATGAGTTACCTATGTTAAGGTCCAAATTTGAAGTGCACGGTCACTTCTGAGGATGTAGGTCGAAGCATACGCAGAGATGCCAATAAGTTTTCAAGCAGCCGTTTCATAAAAGGAATCACCCGCAGCATTTCTTTACCTGGCCAATAGCCACGTAGCGAAAGCACGTAGGGCCCTCGGCCCTCAGGGGGCTCTGGCGTTAGGACATGCTCCCCCAGAAAATGTTTGAAAAAGAGACCCTTTGGAAATGCATTTTCCTGGATTCTGACGCATGAAAAGCAAATTCTGTTCACTGATAATAACCCTCACTTTTCATATTAATTAACTTTAAATACATACTTTTATCAGTTTCATACACCTCATTTCACAAAGATTAAATGAATAAAGTTAATATTAATTTCCACAAAAACTTAAGTGTTTTTTTAATTCTTCAGTTCTTTTCCGAACACCATAGTTTACCAATAATATTCACGTCATTCAAAAGAAATTTATTAATTTAAAAGGAATTGCATCATTCTTGGAATGGTGTAAAACCTATTCCTAGTTCGGACGACATGATGTTTTCCTGAACGTGACTCATCAACATTACAACAACGTAGAACATAGTTTTGTTTCACAGCACTTCTACAGTGTGCTAATCACAGTCTGTTTTCAACCACTTGTTGGAAAAAACCTGCAATGAAAATCTAAAAGTAAATTTCAGTCATCTTCATCCTCACGGTCAGAGCCCTCAAATGAGTACATGTTTACAGACAGCTTCGAGATCTTCAACTTCGTCATTTAGCAAATCCAGCTCGTACAGATGAAAGACACAGCGCGCCAGATGATCAGTACCAAGGAGTTTGAAAGATTAAAGCCGAAAATTCTCTTGAACGCCAGAGTAAAAACTACTGCAATGACGTTCGCCAAAAATAGGACTATGATTCGAAGCATGAGCTGCCACGGTTTATACCGTTCTTCACTCCTGGTCTTCTTTTTGCTTTCCTGCTACGTCTGTCTTGATTTGGAGCTCAACCAAGAAAAGTTAACTACAAATGGAACATTGGGTAGTTATTTTGGAAGTTTATTACGTTGTTTTTCCTACAGAAAAGGCTTTAATTTGTTTTATGACTCTGCAGTAAGAC
>NC_090891.1:1443506-1448506 GCF_036669925.1 Montipora capricornis | reverse complement strand
AAGTGTCCGGGAAGTCAATGTGCGCTAAAATGCTGATGAAGACTGTGGGTAGACGAGATATCAGCGGACCTGAGGCCTCATTTGAGTTGAGTGGAAAAGCGCTTTGGAGATGTAGCCGTTCATTCACATACTTGTCAATGTCAGGGTCAAGACGACTTGAACGGGATGGTGAGACTGCAACTTGCAGCACCCCTTTGGATAAATACCGTGCACGACCACGGCAAGAGGAGTGCTCGTGGTATCATTTTGCTTCCAAAAATGGTAAGGTTCCTGTTATAAGTGGTGGTGCGACCCATGCAACCTGGCCATTGAATGAAGACTACTGCAGAACAATGCTTCTGTTGCACTGGCCAAACTGGTTCGACATTCAAGAAGTAAAAGGAGATGCTGAATCATGGATTGATCGCTTTACAGATTTTATCTGTACAGCTGAGTGCCCAACATTCGTTAAGGCACAGGTTTCTAAGGCACAGCGTTATGCAGAACATCCACAAGAACCGGTGTTTGAAGAGGACTTGGACGAAGATGCTGCAGTAGCAGAAGAACAGCCAGATTGGGTGGATGTATATGCTGGGGAAAATCAGATATTTGAGGGTGTGGAGAGGGATTTGGATTATGATGATGGTGGAGAGGAGTATGACTGGAGTAGTACTTGCATTATGGTTCCTGAGGGATGGTTCAAGAAAGGATAAAAGAAAGATGAAGAACAGCAAATGGAAACTGAAGACCTTGAATTGCCACAGGTGTCTCTGTCATCCCTAAATGAGAATCAGAGAGCCATAGTTAGTCTGGTGTTGCACACCCTCTACAACTTTGTTGAAAACCAAGAACATTACCATCCTTTGCGACTTGTTGTCTCCGGAACTGTTGGAACCGGAAAGTCATATGTAATCAGGTGCCTGCAGAGGTTGGTGCGGCAAGTGTTTGGGTCCAATGGTGCAATACAGGTGATCACTCCAACGGGGAATGCTGCCTATCTCGTACAAGGCAGTACAGCTTACAGCTTTTTAGGAATCCCAACAGGGGCAAGGTCTTGCAACGAGTTGACAGTGCCTTCTGGACCGGTGGTTGAAAAAATGCATAATAAGTAGGAAAATCTGAAAGTTATGGTTGCAGCTGGACTACCAATGTTTGGCCGCACAACCATGGGCTGGATGGAACAGCATACACGTTATGCAATTAACAGAGGAGCCAATGCAGATGAGTTGTGGGGAGGTATTCCTGTAGCGGTGTTCATGGGAGATGATGTTCAACTGCCTCCTGTGTGTGACACCGCTGTGTATATTCAAGATTGTCGCAGTGCACCATCTAATCATGGTCGATTAGTATGGACAACTTTTGATAGTGCTGTGGAGCTTACTCTGATTGTAAGACAAACTGAATCTGAACAACAGCTCAGAGATGTGTTGCTGTCATTGAGAACTTACAGTACAACACCCCAGCAAATTCATTGGCTACAGAAATTTCAGTGGCACAATCTCCGATTAACCCATGGTCCAGAACTCCTAGGAAGGATGGATGAACAAGGCTTGGTCGTGTTTCCAACCCATCGTCTGGAATGGGAGCGCAACAAAGTTAAGTTACTTGAGAGGAACAGAAAGCCAAACCACCCAGTGGTAAGGATAAAAGCACTTGACAATGGCAGACATGCACAGAAGGCAGACAGTAACAAAGCAGGAGGATTGCTACCACTACTGTATCTTTGCCGTGACAGCAAAGTCATGCTCGTTACAAACTTAAATGCTGCATGGGGGTTGTACAATGGAGCAGTGGGAACAGTAGTAGACATTGTCTACGCAAATGGTAACAGACGATCCCCCACCATTACCTGATGTTGTGGTGTATGTGCGTTTTCCAGGATATAAGGGTCCACCTTATATCAAGGAATATCCGACAGTGTTGCCAATTGTGCCCATAAGTCGGTGCACTGACTGCTCATGTCGATGCAAGCATCTTCAAGTTCCATTGAGATTGGCATGGTGAACAACAATCCACAAGTGCCAAGGGATGACTGTAGGTGATGGGGAAGCATTCAGATATGTTGTGATTTATCCTGGAAAGCATGATTTTAGAGCTAAGAATCCTGGAGAGCTTTATTTGTGGCATTGTCACAAGCAAAATCAGGGTTAGGGTTGTGATTGTGCATTGCATGAGGATGTACTGATGAATGAGAACAGATTCAAGCCTGTCGACACTCCAACCACCCGGGCAAGAGCAGTGGAAAAGGAAAGGCTGCATGTATTAGCAAGTCAGTGTCGGCAGAGGGAGACTTTAACACCAGCATATTGGAAGGAAACTTTTCTCAGAATGGTTGAGTGGGCTGAGTCGCAAGGTCATCATTAAGCCATTTCTGAAGCAGTCAGCCTATTCTAATCAGCCTTACATTATGTCACTGAAGGTCTGAATTACCAATCATAGCAATTACAAGGTTAGTTATGCTGCAATTAGTCTGTGTGACTGAGGACCTGAGTGGTCATGCATAACAAATATAAGGCAGTTATGCTAAGGAGCCTGAGTGGCCAAGCATAAGACAGTTGTGCTGCAATTAGCCTGAGTGGCTGAGGGCCTGTGTGGCCATGCACAACAAAATATGAGGCAGTTATGCTGTAATCAGTCTGTGTGACTGAGGGCCTTAGGGTGGTAAAGGAGGGATCCCAGTCACAAATTAGGGGCATGTTTTTTTTTCAAATCATGATTCAAAAGTTTATTTTTATGGCATTTTTTTTACAAGTAACATATTTTCCGCTGCGAACAGAACACGGTTAATGCAAATTGCTCGAGCTAAGTAGCATTAATTAGTCGTAAATTTCTTAGAAATTGGTCATGTTTCTTTCAGATATCCCTCACAACAATAATTATGTTTGAATCTGGTAAGTTTGGAGATACCTACAAGAGTTAATGATCAGCGAATTTTTTCACATTTAATTGAAAAATACAGTAAAAATGATTAATTGCACTTCATTGTCAACTTTTAACAGGAGTCTGTTCAAACGATAGCAACATTTTCTGTAAGTTATGATACTGTACGTACGTAAGCTACCATTAGATTCTCAATTTTCAAGAAAATTTAGTCAAGATTCATGATAAACAAAACAATAGGACTGTGGATCACGCTAGACTATCAATAATTCACAGATCACAAGCACATTTCAGCTCTTTTTATTTGTAATGCACCTTTTCTTTTCTCGAATGATGCCTCGTGCAGAACCCCTTTACCACCTTGTTCTGTGGCCATGCATAAGACGTTATGCTGCAATCGGCCTTTGTGGCTGAGGACCTGAGTGGTCATGCATAACAAAAATAAGGCAGTTATGCTGCAATCAGTCTGTGTGACTGAGGGCTTGTGTGGCCATGCATAACAAATTGCTATGCTATATCAGTCTATGTGGCTGATAACCAATTCCCAATGGTTTAGCAAGTGGCCTTCATGGCCATTAGGCCATTCTGGTTTCTGTTTCTGACTAAATACGTCTGCAGATAGCATGTCAGGTGATATGTGATGACAAACATGTTATGTAAGATGATAGAAATTCATGTGAAATAAAGATTGCACCAATGATTTCAAGTCGGCATTTGGTTGTAATTACCCATTGTGTTACATGTACATTATTTATGTTAATATGTTAACATGTTAATCAGTAGGTTCCAACAAAATCCTTTGGAAGTCCATGGTATGGTTATATATTGATTTTTTTCCAAAAAAATTAATTTCTGTGCAGTGTCTACCCAGATGTATCTCTTGGGAATTGGCCTCATATTATGTTTGCATCTTTGATTTGGGCTCAATTAAAGATATTCACAATTCTTTTAAAAGGTCAAAATAATTTTTGGGCTTTATACATTGAGGACAATTTAATGCGTAGAATGTACTCCAAGTCAAAAAGCAAAGTTCTCAAATAAATAGATGCCTTTACAATAATTATTGTGACATCTATATATTATGGTTCTCAATTTCAGCAAGTGTGAAGTAAAATTTGACACCATTCAATAAATTTGTCAATGAAGTCACAAATCCAGCAAGAAGTTAAGTTGGAGACATTTAGCCTGGCACCACTGACTGAACGTGGTGCCTTCATGAGACCCCCGCCTTCATCTGCGGATAATATGTGGCGAGGTCGCGAAAGAGAGCTTTAAAAGGCCACGGGGGACCAGGAATCCAGTCTCATTTGGATTTGGATATGTATTTTTCTATTTCATTACCACAGTGCACTATTGAATTAATGGTGATTACTGCTCACGCCTAAGAGTAAATAGTTGTTATTGTGCTTAAGATTATTACTATTAATGAATATGATTAAGTCTATCATGACATTCATGCCACCTTGTATGTCATCCTCATTTGTGATCTCAGAGGCCTGTCATCTCAATAACTTCTTATTAATTATTCAAAATAATGATTGGTCACACATAAAATTGTCGTAATTTGGACAGAATGTCACACAACAAAAGACTATGTCATTCAATTGGTGAAAAACAGATGGTTGCCAAATTTACAAAGAATGTGAAGATACATGTATTCATGAATACATTGAATAATAAGATATCACTGCAGCTAATTTTCAGCGCTAGGCCCTGGGAATACCAACTGGCCCCTGATGTCTTGCTTCGCCCTTGTGTGGCAACAAAATCTTATAATAATTTGCTCAATACTTCCTGAGCTTTTATTTGTTAGAGAATTTGTCATATAGCATTGCCTCCATTCGAACACCAATTATAATCAACCTTTGATGCATGCATACCAGCAACATTTTACATCAAAATGTGACTTGCACTGATAAACAAATTGCATGTGTCCTTGAAGAACATTTCCAGTTGTGAATTAAGTTGAATTTGACTTGAAATCGAAAACTTTAAATAATAAAAACACCTAGTTCGTTACTTTCAAAACAGACATGTATTAAAAGAAATAATACATATATATTTATCAAGCTTTTTGATAGTTATTGATGATGTTTAGTGGTCACCAATCATTGTATCTATAATTCACAAGTATGCATAGC
>NC_090891.1:1436006-1438506 GCF_036669925.1 Montipora capricornis | reverse complement strand
GTCCTGGGATGTACATGTCAAAAAATATGGGATTTGCTCCCTACAATTAATCCTTTTATAGTGTTAAGTAATTTTTTCCCAATTAATCAAAACACCAATCAATAAACATACTTAATAGGGGAACTAAATTATCCAAACTAATTAAAGTTGCAAGCCATTAAGGACTGTGTTGTATAATTTTTTTCCAAATACAAACAAAAAAGAAAAATCAAAGGCCAGTAAAAACGAATAGTTTACATTTATTTCGTGAGGTTTCTGTGATATGCAGAATGATCAAGGTAGAGGTTACAGTTATAAACAGGAAATAGAGAAAAAACCATATGAGTTTATATGCTTGTGCTCTCCATTATTCTGGGTTACTTTTACTTACTTGTGTGAGAAATGTTGGAAACTTGACCAACTAGTAAAGTTTGTTACCATAATTGTTTGTAATCTCGCAATCTAATTGCCTAATCATGCAATGTAATAGCCAATCAGACAACGCTTGCTCTCTCTTCGTGTCATGATTTTTGTCACACTCTAAAATAGAGACTTTCTTTGCAGTTGAATATTGTGGTAAAAAAATTAATTGAAAGTGGTCCACCATTGTCTCTACTCTTATTGACAATGATGTTTGTCATCACAGTGGTCAAAATTTGTTCTGGACTCACTCAGCTGGGCACCGTAAGTCCACAACATTTTGACCACTGCAATGACTAATATAGTTGGTGGTAAGGGTACAGACAACGTTGAACCACTTTTGATTTGTTCAGTTTTTTATATAACACACTTTGTGCTACTTTTCCTTGTCTGTCAATTGTAATATTAGTCATCTACACTTAATAAGGGAATTACAAGAGTGATTAAAGAATTCACTAAGTCAGAAGTTGCAGACTTTAATGGCACAACATTATGAGCGGAGGGAGATTTACAGTGCAAAACAAGGGAATCATCTTACAAGGCACTCACATTTAATTTCCTGTTTTTAGGACAAAAGGGAGTAAAAATCACAACTACTTAAGCTCACATGTACTGCATTTCTGACAACCTTTCTGATAAGATATGAAATATACCAGTATTCATGGCACAAAGGGCTATTGTATTTAATTTTTGGTGTCTTATAGACACCTATATATCATCCATTTCAAATTGGTGGCTCTAAAGGGATTCGTCTATAACCCGCACTTTAAATATACAAACATTTAATTTATCGAGTCCTTCAACGAAACAAAAAAGCCCAACAAATTGACCAGTGCGCCCAACCGTCCTCACATCACAGGGGTCATGGATTCCACCTGAATTTTTAAGGTGTCTATAAGAGACAAGTGCTGAAAATGTCCAGATTAGTGCGAGGACCACTTCTCTCTCTCTCTCCCTCTCTCTCTCTCTCTCTCTCTCTCTCTCTCTCTCTCTCTCTCTCTCTCTCTCTCTCTCTCTCTCTCTCTCTCTCTCTCTCTCTCTCTCTCTCTATCTCTAGATCTCTGAAAGATTTTTTTCACAAAAGGAGGGGTGGTCCATAGGGGTAGTCCATGGACTGGGTCCATGAAGGGGTCCATGGACCAGGTCCACAAGGGTGATCCATCTACCTGGGGTCCATGTTTTATATACGTCCCCTTTACTATGAGTTTACTTATAAATCCATAAGAAAGCAAAAGACAAAAAAACAGTAACGAACAATCTCTAATTTCATTTTTCTTCACTTTTGAGGGATTGAGCAGTGAGATGCTCTCGACAAAATAAAACGTAAATAACAGATCTCGAGGCTAAGACCATTTTCGGTTGTGCAGACAAATTTCGATAAACTTTTTTTGAGGCTTAAAAGCCTCAAAAAATATGAAAACAAAAACGCAGAACCCCTTCTTTTATTCCAATAAAATATATTACAACGTCTATTTTAAGGAAATGACCTTAAAAGAAATGAACTCGAGCTTCCAACTGGATTCTGACCAATGGCCAAACCTAAACTCGTGCTAAGATTACACTCACTCGAAATGGTCTGATGCTTTAATCCCGAAAGGATAAAAAGACCTTTTTTTCCGTACCATACACAAAGAAAACTTCACTCACATTTTCATTTTCACAGGTTATACAAGTGACCACAAACAAAAACTTAATAATGAGGAGCTCCGCTTTTAGCCTTGGCTAAATCTATATATTATACTCTTAGATCTACCGCGCGCTGGCCATCGTAGGGGTGGAGGTACTGCTGTTATGTACCGGGAGTCATTATTTCAAGTTAAAAAGCTCGACGGTGGTGAACTCAATTCATTTGAGTTCTCGGAATATTCTGTACGGTCGAAGCATCAAAATCTCCGTGTTATTGTAATATACCGCCCGCCCTACTCGGATGATCATAAAGTGTTAACAGTTACATTCCTGACTGAATTTGCAAATTACATTGAAATGAAAGTGCTTTGCAGAGAAGAATTACTACTACTCAGCGATTTGAACATCCGGGTCGACGCTGTAGATGACAACGATGCAACGAAATTTTCTGACCTGTTGAAATCTCTTGGACTTG
>NC_090891.1:1411006-1431006 GCF_036669925.1 Montipora capricornis | reverse complement strand
GATAAAGGTTAGAATTATTTTCAGCTTAGGGTAAATGCAGCAGTTAATCTTTACTTAAAGAGTAGCATTTGGGGGACACTTTGTGACATTTTTTGTCTGTATTCCGTGACATGAGTGATGTTGAAGTTGGGCAGAAGAGAAAGGGGACACTTCGTGACGCTTATTGAAATCCGCGAGCATCTAATTATGTGCATTTCTGGACATATCCAATTCCCGTTTTAAAATTAAAATAAAAGAAGCTTTGCATATCAAATGACACAAAGCTACTCTTAACCAACGACTACAACATCTTGGCCTATCTCTTTCAGTTTACTCTCGTTGGTTATTCAGTTTTAACTTACAACGAACTTTTACTTTTTGGTCTTTTTTCATTTTTAACGGCTTTGTCGCGACGATAGTATCTACTGAAGTATCTTAGCTGATCCATTTAATTTGTTTTTGTAAGTCTGGGAATAATGCATCAATTCATCCATTGTATTTTTCTTATAAAAAGGTTTAAATTCAAATTGTAAAATACATCACAACTGAACATGAAATGTTGTTTTATTTGTTCAAGTTAATGGAAATAAATAATACTTCTAAATTTGAAGTTTATTTTTTCTGGGATTTTTTCCTAAAATTTGTCCTGCTATAAGAAGGTAGCTTATATATGGGATACTTTGGTGTCTTTTGCAGTTTGCGACAATTTGTTTTAGTGATTTTCCACTGCTGTCTTAGTTTCAAATGTTTGGAAAAAAAAAATTCTAGTGGCTCATGAATTGATAACTTCCTCAGCTTGGTCGTTCCCCATATATAAACGATACGATTGAGAAGAATTTTGTATGGCGTAGCGATTTCTAGTAGGCCACTCTTTCCTTTGTTTGGTAGTTGAACCCTCTATTTTACCTTCAATAACTTACGTACATTATTTGTCATCTAATTACTATGCTATGTTTTATTTTTATCTGTATTTTCATGGTTTGGATAATATGATTTAAGGAATACGACGTTCTTGACGCAGAGCGTCATTTTGCGCAGGCGCAGGTGGATCGCATTTCTCTTTTGCTTAAAAACAAGAGAGGAGAAAGATCCTCCAAAAATTGTCACAGTCAAAAAATCACATGGTTCTCTGCTCGTTGGCATGTTCTAGCCTTATTTGCGGCGCTCGAAATTGCCAGAGACTCTGAGATGAAAGGAGCCCTCAACCAAATACGACTGAATTAGTTAACAAGGAGTTTATTACCCAGGTAAAAAAAAAAATAAAACAACAACAACAACAACAACAACAATCTTGATATCATTTCATAGTACTCCGGAATTAATATCATGCAAAACGATTATGTCGCTTAAAGTTATTCTTGCAATATTCAAACACACCAATGCCAGGAAATTTTGCAATTTAGAGCGCATCGCGAACGAAAACGGCACTTAAAAAATGAACGTCTTAATTGAGTGACAAAGGTGAAGCACAATTTTTGTTCCAACTCATCATATTTGTGTTTTTCCAAGCGTTACACTCGATTTCTTGCTTAAACTCCTCAAAAGTAGATGGTTTATCGTACTTGAGACGTCATCCTGGTCCGTTAGTCAGCTGATCCTCATTTAATTGCGGGAATCTTGACTCGCTCATTGCATCAGTCTTGAGGTGATCTATGTCAGCATACACTGTCGGAAGGTTTGCTCTAGTGATTTTTCCGTCACTCTTTTCTGTAGAATGGCTTAGATCCGCGTATAAAAGACCATGGTATGGGGCAGGCATCTTTAAGGAAAACATTAGATAACGTCATCATAAGAGTCAGCTCAGATGTGCTGGCAGAGATGACTTTTCGTTTGCAGATTTAACATTGAAACGAAACTGGAGTCCAAAAGATGTTAAGAGTGGGAGGTGGGGGCGGTTAACTTTGAGAGCTGTTTTTGTCCAAAGAAGGGAACTAAGAAACCTTAAAGGACTTAGCCGCCATCGTAACTTTTACCTGCAAATGACTAAACGTTCGTTAAAGTCTTCTGAGTTAAGGGTTTGAAATCTAAAAATAATTTATTTTGTTCGTAATTTATTTATAGCCCAGAACTTATAGACTAAAAAGCGGCAAGGGTTATTTAGTGCACTCGTGAAACCCATCTTTGCATGTTGTTGCCGGTTTGGAGAAGCACTTCTGACCACCTCTTGTTTAGAATACTTAGAATACAAGAACTTTGCAGCAAAGAAAGAAACTATAGTGATTACGCCGCCCCTTCCTACTCCAAACATCCTCTCGGCTCGCCTCGCTTCGCTTGCCAATTTTTTTTTCGTCATTTTACTGCTCTCTCAATAACCCCTACTGCGGAGCGTGGTCCCAGGCTACTGCACCTCCATTCCAAGGAACATTAAATAGTACAATAGGCTATGTCAAAATCGTTTAAACTCTATGAAATTGAAAGATAACTTCCAGTGGGAAGGAGGAGGTAAACTTCATCGAATCCCAGTCAAGTATATGATCATTTTTAACTAAGTACCTTGCAACTAGACAATTACCTGAGGAGGTTGTCGTTTCTTTACTGTCTTGTCGACGACTGCATACAGGTAGTCTTTGCACTCATTTGCTTTGGCTGCTTCGCTTTGGGTCACATCATTTTCAAGTCCAAGCGAAGAAAGATCCACACTGGTGTTATAGTTCCCTCCGTTGTCCGTTGGACATGTATTCCCATCTTGCATCACAGGGCCTTTATGAAACGTCACTTTGCCTTGTTTGTTATCAATGTTAACAACTGCGTAAACATGCTGCCTTTCCTGCCCAATTTTTGTATATCCACTTAAGACGTCACCTTTTTTTGAAGTTCCAGCTGGTGTGGATTCGTCGAAGGGAACAAGGTACCCATCATTCGATTGTGCATGGATGAGTGCTTTTTGTTCCTGGACTAATGACTTTCTACAACGTGATTTTCTTTCGACCTTAATATTTGCGTTAATATTCTGTTGTTTAATTTCATCTATATCTTCGTATTCGTCCATTTTCTCTTCTGGGGGTGGGCAAACAACACGCTCTCTCAGTTGGGTGCAGTTGTTCAGTTGTTGATCTTCTGGTCGTCGACTTTTCGAGTTCGAGGCTTAAAGAGGAAAGAAAATAGCTAATTATGTTTGTTACTAATTAAGAGTGGTCACCAAGTTAGATCTTTGAGAAGACTGAAACAAGAGAATTTTTATGGAATTAAGTTGCTATACTTATTTTTGTATATAGAGCCAGCAAGGCAGACCTTAAGAAGATAGTTTATTTAATGTGGAGTTTACGCTTAGCTTAGTCAGTTACCTTACAGGTAATCCACGATCCTAACATATTCTAAAAATTAAAAGACAAATAGAAACTGAGAACTTAAAGTAAAAACGATAACAAAGACAAAACAAAGGGCAGCAGTTACCACAAAATCAGCAGTTACCATAAAACTTGTGCGATCGAACTGCATTTTCTTTTTCATCTCATTTGTGCCCACTTTAGTTCTATAATATCGTTTTCTAGCTCGTTCCATTTGTTAGCAGCATAATATCTCTACGATTTTAGACCTTATTTAGTCGTGTTACTTTTACGCAAAGAAAGAAGATTATACTTGGATGAGCGTAAAGTGATTAGATCCTTACTCTCAGGTGGATATTTATACGATTTGCTATTCATTTTTTATTGTCAATAGCACGTCTTGAATTATTTGAGTTTCCGTGGTCGGAAGTTTTATTCTTTGCAAGAGATCTTGATAAGATGTACTTTCTCGATTTTAGCAGTAACTGTTTCTTTTACCGAAGTGGTGCCAGACTTGATTGCAAAAGTTAAAATACGGCAGTATAAATGCGTGATAGAGCGATACCTTGTTATTATACATGGCAAAATGATCTTCAATCTGTTCAGAGCACATATCTAAGATTTGCTTTGCGACAAAGACTTGAAATATAATCGTCAAATTTCAACTTTGAAATGATATATTAAATGGATCATATATGAACCGCGGATATGAAATCAAGTGAAGCTATTGTATGATCCTCACAGTCATGAACGCAATTTTTGCAGTTGCGTAAGGAAGCCTAAAAATTTCAGGACTTCAACTGGGTTTGAACCCGTGACCTCGCGACACCGGTGCGACGCTCCAACAACTGAGCTATGAAGCCACTGACGTTGAGAGCTGGTCATTTGTGGGTTCTAATGTTCCTGTGAGAAATGAACCAACAATGAAATGATATGAAATCAAATGGAAATGGATCGTATATGAACTGCGAATATGAAATTAAGTGAAGCCATGATCCTCGCAGTTATCATAGCCTCACTTGATTTCATATCCGCAGTTCATATATGATCCATTTCATATATCATTTCATCGTTGATTCATTCCTCACGGGAACATTGGAACCCACAAATGATCAGCTTCCAACGTCAGTGGCTTCATAGCTCAGTTGGTTAGAGCGTCGCACCGGTATCGCCAGGTCACGGGTTCAAACCCCGTTGAAGTCCTGAATTTTTCAGGCTTCCTCGCAATTCCAAAAGGATCATAGCTTTACTTAAATTTCAACTTGTTATCCAGCACAACCCCCAAGAGGTTAGTCTCATCAGTGCTTTTAATGGCAATACCAGGAAAGTAAAAGTGCAGATTATCTTCCGCTTTGCCTGGCATTTTTCTGGATTAGGGTTCATACCATTTTGAATAAAGGTATTACAGGGGGAGTTAATGGACATCTAAGTTAGTCAAGTGAACATCAATTCCCTTTTAAAAAAGATTCGTGTTGGGCTGCATCACATAATTGCAATTGGTTGAGTAGACAATTTGA
Source organism: Montipora capricornis (assembly GCF_036669925.1). Taxonomy (NCBI): domain Eukaryota; kingdom Metazoa; phylum Cnidaria; class Anthozoa; order Scleractinia; family Acroporidae; genus Montipora; species Montipora capricornis. The sequence continues at coordinate 1,426,244 of NC_090891.1, read as the reverse complement.
GCACCACTAACCAGAGAACTCCTTACGTATAGCTATTTTAACATATTAATTATTTTTAATCACGGGTCAGTAGTTTAAGTAGAAGTTTATGATTTTTTTTGCTTCTATGCGCTAAATCCGTTGAATGTTATGAAGTTCAAAAAGCGAAATAAAGACTGTTGTCTAATTTGATTACAGATTTTGTGACATGCGTGACAGATATAGTTGGCCTCGGCAAGAGTGTCCGTACTCTTTCTTGCTGTCTTCACCGTTCTTAGACAACATTATTCGGCTTTTTTCTAGTGCTCGTGCTTGCTCTTTCTTGCTCTGCCCTTTATTATAATTTCGTCCTTTTATTCGGGCTCTTTCTTGCTCTCTCTCTCTCGTAAGTTATTTTTCACTGATATTTCGCCTGTTTTTTCATGCATGCTCACTCGCTTTCTTTCCCGTTGAGCATTGCGTACTCGTCGCCTTGTTACTATTTCTTATTAATCCATCTCTTCTCTATCTCTTCTTTCCAAAAAGAAAAAAAAACAGAAAACCGCTGGTTTCAGCAGTGCGACCTTACATGAAAAGTTGAAAATACGGATAGACGGTCGAACGATAACGTCTTAACTAAAATCAAAATTTCTCGTGTCGATTAGTTACCATATTTTTGGCTATGGTGCTAAGTTTTGCAACGTTTGACTTTACAATTCTGTATATGTCAAAGTAAAGAGGTTTCTTTCCCTAATAAAACTAAAAATGCTTTTGAATGCAATTTTGAAGAATATTAGTTGAAAGTAAAAAATGCTCTTAAGATGGCTGATACCCTCGCCTGCATCAAATTGTGCAAAGTCAAAGTAATGCAATTTCTAAACAATGTACCCTGTATTGAATGACCTTTTCATAGTAAGCCTGTGCACAAGTTTAGTTGGTTATCGCTTCTCCGTAGTAGAGATGAGACGAACAGTAATGCGTCTGTCACTCAGGTTGTCTAAGTTGCAGATTATCGAAAAAAACAATCGATCTCGGCGGTTCCTCGGAGGCCTTGGATAAAATTTCATGGAAGCCACCTTCTTTCCCGAGCAGGCCTCTTTAATTAAACACCAAACGTTTTTACCTTTCACTCGAAGCTGGTGCATGCAGAAGAACCAAAGAATAACCCAAATCACCAATATAATCAGAGCAAGTATAGATACGGCAATAATAATTAGCCGTGAGTTGCCATCTGAAGTGTCCTTGACATTTTCACCGGGGTTTTCACGGTGTGTCGCTAGGAAAGAAATCAAAATGATTACACAGTATTTTTTTATATATAGGGATTGTTGATGTATTCAAGGCAATGAAGGGGGACTTCACATGGGCACAGTAGGAGACCAATTGCACTTGGGTCTCTTTCACAAGCTGATTGGATTTACCCAAGGGTGTGTTTGGTCAAAAGAAAAGCGTTTTTAACACCTCGTCTAGATATTCGAAGGCCGTATATGTTTATTTGGTGAATACATCACTATCCATCGGTTTCGATCTCTGCGAAGACTATAGTATACGTATTTTCTAGCGTAACTGTGAATACGAATCAAAGCACAGCCAAGTTAAGGAATGTAGGAGAGCGATGGCCAACTTTTTTACCTCGCCGAGCAATTTTATATTCTGGATAGTGGCCTGTTCACTGGGTAAAGTCATCCTGCCTATGAACTAATGGGGCCTGGATTTCTAATTCTTTAATTTCTTCATTAAGGTGATTCCCTAGTATTGCACTGCGCATCCTGTTCTGCGCATAACACAGCGTAAGCCCCGTTCGTATTCAGGCATGGCTAAGAGGCTTTATGGTCAAATTTCATGGCTCTTTGTCTCACAAGTCTCAAGGGATATTCTAAACAAAAAAATGTTTAAATTAAACCATAAAGACTCGTACCCATGTGTAAATATTGATATATCGAACGTGGCCAAAAACATTTCAAAATGGCGACCTTTCGCGAGGGAAAGCTCGCTATAAAGAAGAATGGCCGTTTTCAGAGCACAGCAGTAAAGAGCAAAACAAGAAACTTTTTCAACTCTCACAAAACAAAAAGTCGAGTGATAGCCTTGATGATGCTAGAGAACATTTAAGTCCGACAGTGAAAGTGAAACCGCGCTATCGGGGAGACGTGTTGTCGAGGGGTCGAGCTTGATTTGCTTTCTGTTTTCTCCTAAACGAGGTTGGTGACCTATCTTTTTTTTGTCATAATTTTATTCTCTTACTGATCTTCTTTGCGCTGTAAAAAAATTACAAAAAATTTACGTCAGAAAAAAAAGTTACAGGAAAGATAATATTCGTAGCCATCACTCGTGGACACAAAATTGTCTCCTCGAGATCACGCACCCGAAGAACATTTGTAGTCAGTGCCTTTTCAAGACTTGTGCCTGTGCCATAAAACAAACATTAAATTATTCCTTTTGAGCAACACAATTCACCTGTTTTGTTATTTCAAGAATTACGTCAAAGCTGTGCTTCCTGTTCCTGCAAAACGTAGCCTGAACCGATGGAATAAACTTGTCCTTGATAGATGAAGGCGAAATGCTTAAATGAGTAACTTGAGCAAGTTATGTCTCTCAAACGAGCTTGGTGACCTACTTTTTTGATTGCACATTTCGAGTCACCATAATATAGGGAACAATCGAGAAAAGTTTTAAAAAAATCTTACGACAACTTCTGTTACTAAGGAATCACCTTAAATCAAACAAAGAGCGGATTGGACTATTACCATTATTAACGGGATAGCGCCTCAGGCGCGTGACTTCGTAGAACCTGCAGACCAGCCGGACACACGGTCCAATTAAGAGCCTTGATAAACGATCTACCTATGCAGGAATTCTTGTAGCTCAATTAGTGTAGCATCCGACCTCTGTTTACGGAGCTTTCCAAGCGACTCTAATGTACCGTTGTTCTTAATTATTGGCCTTGAAAGAATTAAAATCCTCGAGAAAAAGAAAGTGTCCTTCCTAATGTTTCGGATCATAACCTGGCAGAAGAAAACAATGCTACCCTCCCTCCGTTTGTAGCTTAGCTTTGACCCGTCATTGTTTTGAGCGGATATATAAACACTCTACGCTATCCAAAAGGTCTTGTGTTATGCTTTAATAGTTGCTGTTTTTTTCTCAGGTTTTATCCCATGGATATAACAGGAAAGACGAACCGATACTGGAGACAAAGCAAGAGCTTTGAACATGACAAACGGGAGTTTATTTTTGCTCATTGGGGGTTTTTATAGTTCTTTGCGGGAGACAACTTATTCGATTCGGACGTCATCATCATCACCATCATCATCATCTCTTTTATTAACCCTCGTATTTTAGAGTAGCTTGATGTAGCTAGTAGCTCCGAGCATTTACCCTCCCAACCATGATAAAGCACAGAGGACAGACCACAACAACAAGAAATCATACCCTACTCTTTGCGAATAGTGCGTTGGTTCTTTTACGTCCCACAGGGTTATGAACATTGAAGGGTCGTGAGAGGGAGCCTGCGGCATATCCTCCTTATTCAACAAGACTAGCTATATATAGTTTGTAATCATTTTCAGGTGTCTTTACAAAGGCAGCTCCTCAGTTATTTAAAGACCCTGACTGTTGGCTTAGACGAAGTCGAACTCACGACCTCCCGCAGTTGTGATCGCTGACTCTATGCTGCCAGGTTTGACGAAGTTCTTAAAATGACGTTTACTCTAGTAACATAATTGTTTTCCGCTTACCTGCACCATGTCGACGTGGAGTAGTAATTGGTGAAACCGATGAAATGGAGGAAGCTGGTAACGTTTGAATTGTGGTTAACTTGGTTGATTGCTTGTCATCTGCAGTCACTGGCACAGTTTGCAATTTAAGCTCGCTTTGTTTCGAGACTTGTATATTGCGAAAGAAATTCACGAACGGAGTTAAACAATGTGAAGAAAACTGGAAAGTTCGTCCGGACGCATAATGCGTCCTGTGCCCGTCTTTATATTAGACGAATTTAACAGACGCAGAAAAAATGTTCGCCCAACTTTGTCCCAGACGAATTATGCGTCCCTAGTATAAAAACGGCCAATATATATAAAAACATGGGATAAAAACGTTCTCGTAACGTTCTGTCCGACATTTCATCAGATGATACTTTCTCTTAAAGACGTTCGCGTCAATTGCTTCTGCGCATCCTTACTGCGCACGCAAATGCACACGCACGTCATACACGAGCGCGCGCGCTAAGTAATAAAATGAGAACTGATAGGGCAAAAGGCCATTGCTATAGCTTTGCCTGGATTTAACGGTCTTGGACGTTCAGTGACCCCTATTTTTCTTTCCAGAAACGGATTTTATTTACAATTATCTCCACGTTGTCCAAAACTGAACAAATACTCAATGTCGGACGTTAAAAAAATTTCAAGATTTCTGCTCTAGGGACATCAAATCCTGCCATCTCGTGGCTGCAAGGCGCGTGAAACTGTTGTCGCTAAATGCGAACTTGATCTTTAAGGGAACCTCACCAGTTGACTAAATTCACTTAATTAGTCCACTTAAACAATATTTGGCAGAGAAGATTTCACTTCAAAGATTTAATTGCAATATATTTGGGTTTACAGACACTGGCCTTATTCGATAGCGAATCCCGATTTTGTCACATTTTGGGTGTTTTTCCGGACATGTTCTCTCCAAAACGAGGTCGGTGACCCCCCATTTTTTTTACATTTCTGACATAACTAACTCATCATCTTATAGTGGAAAAAGTTTCGGAAGAAAATCAATGTTGAAAAAATTTCGCGCGAACGTCCTTAAGTCTTAAGTTATAGCTTTTTTGATGTCATATTAAATTAAATGCAATTAAATTTGATAACAATATATAACCAACATTATCATACAATAGGATGCAGGATGGCTGTGAAGGGAAACCGAATTTCTGTATTAGGACTAACCTCCTCTCCTTACAACGCCGTAAAATATGATACACCAATGGACGAAACACCATTAACATCCATTTACAAAGAAATGCCCACAACTTATCATTTAATTCATTAGCCAATGGCAGAAGCACATGACCTTGAATCGTGTAACTTGCAACTGTTTTGCTTGGAACAAAGCTGGGAATTTTTGGACACCAATTTTATGCCCAAATATGGACAAAATAAGATCAAAGCTGTATGCGCTGGAAAATGCACGAGCTACTTGACATCCAAATAAGGAAAATTTTAAAGTAAAAAAAACCCAGCGCTGAACGAGAGTTAAACGCTTCAAGATCACGAGTTTCTGTCAATGGTAAGCGATTGTTATGGAGCGATATTTTGTGAAAAGAACTCCGTCGATTTTCCGTGGAGGGATGTTTTATGGAACAAAGAAAAGGCGATTTTTTTCTTTGAGAAACGCTTTTGCGAATCGCTAGAACAACTGCAGAAATCAAAACCGCAAATTGAAAGGTTTAGTACCACAGGGTATCAGGAATCGACTTTGACCGTAAAAATGTCGTTGCTTTCAACTTACTTTCACCATGTGGTTTTGTGGTGGTCATCTCTGACTCTGTGGCACCGGAATTGACTGGTGATGTTTGGACTGAAGTAGTCTGGGTTGATTGCTTGTTATGTGGCGTGACTCCCCCTTCTTTTTATTTGTAAAACAGTATTGGAATGAGAGAATGAAAAACAAAACAAAACAAATCAAAACAAAAACAACAATAGGAGAGGAATATCAACCTGGAGGAACGAATTATGAGGTTGCGATAAATTCGACTTTTTCCGCGCCTGATAGGTGATGCAGTGTTCAACTTGAGCAAGTGCTATCCCAGACTAATTCAAACCCGTAATTAACGCGCATATCTAAGAAGCATACACGTTTAAGAGCGACTTTTTCAGGTGACCGAGTCAAAGGTGGCACATGATCGAAAAAAATACTACCCTTACATCTTGTTCATAGATACTCCATGGTAAGTCAATAAACGTGGTATAATAATTTTGGAAAATTTACGAAATCCGTGACGGCCGCCCACGGAAGGAAACTGACCAAAATTAGTGCGGAAAGTAAGGGTACAACAACTTTGCTTTTCAAAAGCACGAAAGGATCTTAGCTCTTTACAAGATTGTATATTTACGAAGGAGGAATTGACACATAACTGAAAAACAGCATCATTAGCTTCATTTTATTAATTTGTCTGAGGCCTTTGACACCGTAGATCCTAGTATGTTACTTGAAAAACTTCAGCATTATGGTGTTCGAAGCTGTGCACTAAATTGGTTTTCGAGTTATCTGAATAATAGGAAGCAGCTTGTTGAATTTAATGGTCAATGCTCATCTCATATAGAAGATACGATGTGGAGTACCACAAGGTTCTATATTGAGACCTCTGCTATTCCTTATTTATATAAACGACTTGTGTAAACTGAAAACCTTAATTTCAAGAGATTCTGAGTTATTCCGGATATTGGCCAAGTTCGTTTTTTGCGTGTTTTATGGACGGAAACGAAGTTGTTTATCTGAGAAATGTTTTTTTGCTAATCGCTAAAACAACTGCAGAAATCAAACCCGCAATTTTAAAGGTTTAGTGCCACAAGGTATCAGGAATCACGATGTCGTTGCTTTCAAGATACCTTCACCATGCGGTTTTGTGGTGGTGATCTCTGACTCTGTTGCACCGGAGGTCAAGATGGCTGGATATTGCCCAAGTTCTTTTTTTTGCCTGTTTATGGACGGAGACGAAGTCGAGGTCAATGGTCAATAAAGGATTTATTATATGAAATAAAACACCAAAAAATGATCTTTGATCTTACGAGACAAAGCCAGAAATCCCGAGCGGGCAAGATACTTTCATCTTGCCCGCTCGGGTTGCCAATCACAGCGTGGGATTTGGTTCATCCTGCCAGCTCACGGAGCTAGTCATATAATTAAGTACTTTCTCTTAGACTTCCTCTAAGACTTTCGAAAAGGCTGGTAAGACTGAAACGGGTCTGTAATATGAAAAGACATTATTTTCCCCTGATTGATACAAAGGTATGACTCCAGCAATTTTTAGTTTATCTGGAACACTACCTGATCTAATTGATAAATTAATGAAATTTGCCACAGGATGACTAATTAGATTAATAGTTTGTTTTACAATCTTCATCGAAATGTTATCATATCCTGCAGCTGCTTCAGAACGAAGAATCTTAATTAAGGCCTGTTGAAACGGGAAATGTTTGGCGACCAAACAACATCAAACATTGTTTGGTGACCAAACATTTTACAGTTTGGCCACCTTGTTTGGTGTTGTTTGATCGTGTTTGATCAAATTTGAAGGCCATCAAACATTCAATCGAACACCTTAAAACATTTATTTTGTCCTTTGATGGGCTTTGTTCGTTTGGACAGCCGTATCGAACAGCGCGTGAATGCGTACCTCGATTGCTCAGCCATAGTTCTTTGCTTTTTGAGTTTGATTTGAGTTAGATCAAACATTTTTAACCCTTTGTCCACTCACTTCAACATCAGCATGTTTGGTCACCATACAGTGTTTGATATTGCTTGGTCGTTTTACATTGGACAGGCCCTGATAGATATCAATAACGTCTTGTTCGTACGTTGGCCTCCTCCAAAAATACAGAATTCACCATCTTCTACTACTTGTAAGTCTCTTCATTCTCAGGGCTAGGGTTACTCAGAAAACGCTAATATAATATATTTTTCTTCCTTACAGATTTCGACAGACCGCTTGAAAACCATTGCTTATGAAGATTATACTTTACTGCTTTAACTTTTTTTTTTGTGGAAAAACACCTATTATAAGTTGAAATATATTTTTCTATGAACTTTTCGTAGACATCTAAAGGGTGTTCAGATCCTAAAGTATCTCCCCAATCAATTTCTCCCAATTCCTCTCTAAATCTGGCCAAATTTGCTGCATTTTTTCATGGTAAGTGATGTATTTAGTATCATCACTCCTTTGAAAGTTCCCATTAATGAGCAAAAAAAAAGGTTAATGGAAGGAAATATCAAATGAAAAAGGGCCACTAATGGCACGAGCAAATAGATTGTTGGTAGAAATATTATCAATCATAGAAGCATTGTGCGCAGTAATTCTGGTGGGACGTGTAATCAATGGAAAACAGATCCTTTGCATACAATAAATCTAAGAATTGGCTAATTGCATAATAAGAGGAAGTGGTGTTCTTTTCAAGGATACAAAAATTTGTCTAGGGCTTTTGAATACGAATACTCATAAGAAATAGCTCACTCCTTTTCTTCAATTTCATGATCAAGGAAATCAACACATTTAAACAATCGTAACTAATCAAATTACGCTGTCTCGTTATATTAAAGCCAAAGTTGCACCTGAGAGCTATAATAGACAGGAAGTTGATGAAGGTTTGGCTTTTATCCAGCCGTTGGCAATATCCGGAACGGATAGGATCGGACCGGACCGTACCGGATCGGGTCGGATTGGATCGGATCGTACCGGATCGGATCGGATCGGATCGGAAACCAGTGAAAGTTGCTTCCCACCTTCGCGGGTGTCCTTCGAGAAAAATCTCGTACGCACGTTAGTTTCAATAAAATCCTAGCAAACTATACATCAGAAGAAAGCTTAGTGAATGTAGTTTAGGCGAGTTTTCCTTTTATCTAGTGTCAGGATCGGAGCCGGTAAGATGTGAAACTATCAAGAGTTTTTCTACTGAATTTATCGGGTAGCGGATGCTGCAGCACGAGCAAAACGACTGCATAGTGTTATTCACAAGCCATGAATCAACGAAAGTGTGACAGGCTTGTTCGATTGGTTGTCTAGGTATGGAGTAGCTAAAAATTTGGGAGACGTGTGGTGTAAATGGACGCCACGGGAAAATATTTTAAATATCGGAATTTCCCCTACACACTTTTGTTGATTGATGACTTGTAAATAACATTGTGCAGTCATTTTTCTCGTGCTGTGGCATCCAATACTCAATAAATTCAATAGAAAACTCTTGGTGGTTTCACATCTTACCGGATCCGATTCTGACACTTACTAAAAGGAAATCTCGCTTAAACTACAGTTACTAAGCGCTCTTATGATGTATAGTTTGTTAGGATTTCATTGAAACTGGCGCGCTCACGAACGTTTTCCCGAAGGACACCCACGAAGGTGGGAAGTAACCTTAACTGGTGACCCAGGGATTTCATTTGTCTACTTTTAGCGGGAAGTTTGTTATTGAGCTGGTCCGAGTTTTGTCGATCCCATCCGATCCGATCCGATCCGATCCGGTCCGGTTTGATCCGATCCGATCCTGGTTTTTGCTAACGTCCATTTCATCCGTACTTTCGCTACAAACGACCGTCTTCACATGGGACCACATTGACAATTTAAGTAACCAATAACATTACCGTGCGGCTTCCCGACGGAACATCACATTTCTTGACAGTTGCTTTACATAAGAAAAAAATCTTTTTAAGATTATTTCACTGGCTGAAGAAGTAAGCTTTGTACGGCCTCTGCCTTCGTTCATTAATATGTCACGCAACTTGTACATGCCTAAAGAAACACTCGCTTACTAATATTTCACGCGAACTAAGGAGGCCAGGGGGTTTTTGGTGGGGGTCATTTTCTAGGGGGCCTGTTAGCCATTTTCATAGGTTGACTCAATGCTCATGAGCAGCTCATGTAATACCGAAGATCAGTAGCAGTCACCTACGGGAAAGCAAGCGCTACCTCAAGAGCGACTATAGCAATAATTATCTATCAGCATTTGCATTAAGGACAAAGCGAGTGGGAATACCAGCTGCCTTATTTTGAAATCTCTTTTCGCTATATCCGAATTGACGATGTAACACGATTCTGATCTTTTTTTCATAGCTAAATACTTAAGTCGCTTACTGTTTATCATATCCCCTTGAATTTTAAAGGTTCACGATAAAAAAATTGCAATAAAATATTAAACAAGGTAGTAAAAAAAAAAAAATAAATAAAAGGTAAAAAAGTTTAAAATGCGATGTTTCGACTTAAATTAAGTGATTATCAAGCAATGAAAATAAAAATGAACTCGAATATATAATGAAACTAAAGCATGAAGTTGTACTGTTGACCCTAGAGATGACAATCAAGTGAAAAGCTTAGCTCGAATGGAGTTCTCTTGAGTAGTGAGTGAAGGCTTAAGTTCCTTAATGAAAAACATTTTATACAGAAGACGATCAAAGTACCAGTACTTTAAAATTGAAACATAGCTGGCAGCCAAAGTGACAACTTTACAAAAATTATATGGATTGGTTGAAATACAGGATGCATTGTCACTATTTTGAGACTCATTCTACGGATTCCACTTTATTTGAAATCTCTATCTGAAGCATTTTTTTGTGCCTTCGAATTAATAATACAGGTACAGGTTCTTCGCTCTGTTAACCAGGATTCATGTCAGGTGAAACTCTTAGAGAAACTAGATGAGTCGTCAGTATTGTTAGTGCAAGACTGGGCGATAGAATATTAGTCACGAAAGTACAGAGAAAGCCAATTTATGAAACTGGCTGGTTTGGTAAACCCCTTGGCACGTGATGGTAGCAACGAGGCTTGAGAGTGAGGAGATACAGATGCTCACCATTGTGCACTTATTTCAAACATGCAGCCAGGATAGCTGTGCAGTGCTTGCAGTCATGGCATATGTTGTAAGACAACTGAAGATCACAATGCCGGAGCTTAAGTCGGTGTACTATCGCCAGGACAACACCGGCTGCTACCACTGTGGTGGAATTATAGTGTGTGCAAGGTCGTGCAAGAGTCATTGCCAAGCAGTCTGGTGTCGCCATAAGGCGTCTTGGTTTTTTAGACCCCCAAGGGGGAAAGGGTTCTTGTGATAGAAAAGCTGTCACAATAAAATCACATATGAGGATTCATCTCAACTCAACTCCTACTCAGATGAAAGACGCAATTCTATCTCCTGGCGGAGTCTTCAATGTAATGTAACCCTGTGTGAATCAATCGGGGCCCCCAAAATGCCATCCTTGAAAGTCGAAGGAGTCAGTCTGCTTAACAATATCAAATATGAAGATGATGTATTTCGTGTAAGGAGGGCGTAGAATATTGGCTCTGGTAAAGTAATGAAGTTGAAGTGTCCATCTTTGTCGGAATTACCGACTATTACAGCTACCGAAACACATGTCAGCGCCTTCACTTCGATGAAGTCAACTAGAACAAACGTACAAGAACAAGTTAGTGGTGATCAAGTGGACCAGAACACCGCCACTGAAAAGAACCTCACAGGCTAACAAGAAGCAGTCTTTGCCTGCCCTGAGGTGGGTTGCATGCGAGCAATCCTACGACATTCCTCGATGAAGTGACACTTAGATTGTGGCAAACACGATAGAGCACTAGAGCGCGAGACTTTGATGGACAGAGCTGCTACTGCTTACGCATAAAGGCGAGAGGGTCAGACCACTTCAGTACCAGAGATCATGTCAAACACACGACCTGACTCTTCACGTGCGAAATTACCGAATGGTTAGGCTTTGACGTAGAGATAATGATAATGATAATGATACGTTTTCTACTTAGCTCCCCGTACAATTTAAGTTATGAAAAAATGCAGGTAATCATAAGGTACAAATTGAAAAAATGCAGGTAATCATAAGGTACAAATTACAGCAATAATTAAAGGACTATGAGAAAAAAAAATTACAGCAATAGTTAGATGACTTGTTAATTTACAAACTTGGCTAAGTGGAAGATTAGTTCCGTTTTTGTTCTGACAGGAGGTAAGAGATTCAAATATTTGTTCATTTGGCCTGTAGGGCTGACTTCCAAAAGAGCCAGATTTGAGATTTGCTGTGCAGTAGTTTTAGTTGTGCACCTGTGGCATTTATGACCAGTAGCTGTGTTAGATATTTTACCAAAGCCAAAAGAAGGTGTATACACAGGTTTAAGGTGCCCCTTTCAGTCACGCTAAAAGTACAAGAAATCAGTTAGCAATAATTAAGATAGAAAACAGTACCGTGGACGAAATTGGCGTTATAATTAGCAGTGGTAACCCAATACCTCAATTGTACAAATTGTAAATCCAAAAGAGTCCTACATGTTTGTTGTTTCTTTAGAAAAATTGTATAAGAGGAACTCATTTTAGAATGTTCTTCAAAACAAACCTCTGAAAAAGAGGGCAGTGGTCATTATGAAGGAAAAAGTGTTAGACCGCATTATTCATCTTAAATAGGTTGCCCGACGCATGCAGTTGGTAGTTCAACTACCAACTGCATACATTTGAGTGACATTGAACACATCTTTGTTTGACCTTCAGCTCGGCTTGTTGTAAAATACCCAAAGCAACGCAATATACACAACACAATATGCCCAATATTTAACAATTATCCTGCGAAATCGCGAGGAATATCACTTGATACTTAACCGACGAGGCCGTAGGCCGAGTTGGCTAAAATCAGGCGATATTCTGCAAGATTGAGCAGGATAATTGCTTTACTATTCAACACATTGATGACAAAGCACAATTTTCTACGTTTGTTGGGAAAAACAAAAAAGCTGGAAAAACTGCATTTTTCTCCGCGAAACACAATTTACGTACATCGCAGAATATACATTGAGTACGCACGACCAATATGGAGTGCGCTATGACCATATTTGGACATTGTCACAATGTGTTGAATATACACAATATTCGCCGATGTCAATCTGTAAAATACGCAATATACGCAATATGTGCAAAACGGTTTATTTTTTTTAGTTATGAGCAGTTAATATGCAAAATGTCAAACAGCGCATGCTCACTGTTCCCACGAGGTTTTTTTCTGTAAACACCTACAAAATGGATTTGTTTCGTGGTAAGCGTTTCTAACATCAATCGCCTTTCATTTCAGACCATCCTCTGTTATTTGCCGCTGAGCATTTACACAAATGTTACCATGATGGTTTACATTTAAGGTCAACATTTTCGTAAGTATGTTGATTACATCCTAGAGCAATATTTTACATTGATGTTGCGTCCAGTGTCTTTGTATTATATATATATATATATATATATATATATATATATATATATATATATATATATATATATATTTAAAGTTAAAAGAGTCAGAGAACGGACAACTTTTGGTGGAAGCTAAAAAGTAAAATATATTAAAAACGTTTCGGTCTTAGACCTTCATCAGTTTACAGCATGTGGATAATAATTAGGTTTAAGAGCTTATATATGGTTTACAAGGAATTTTCGGGATGTTACAAAACTTAACAACAATACAAGTAAAAAATCATTACGAACAAAACAAAACAAAAGAAGTAATTCTATTCCGAAAGGTACAATGTAATAACAGCGAGAACTAAAACTATCATTAAAGTAAAGAATTCATGTGCTACATTGAGTTGTAAAGTTATATGGTTCGTTAAGCTTGCAGATTATTACGACTCAAGTGGTCGGTTGGTTGTAGGTGATTCTGTTCCTGGAGTAGAATTCTTTCCTTTTATTAAGGCCAAAAGGTGCTAATGAGAAAAGTTGCGCACTCCAGTACGCTTCCTTCGTAATCAAAAGTTTATCTAAAATCTCAGTGCAGTTGGTAGCAGACACCTGATCGATACACTGGAAAGAAAAGTCGTTAAGGGCGTGCGGACTATTGTTATAATGTACCGCGACCTCACAGGTTTTCTTGTTCGTTACCATTGATGATTTATGATTACGGAATCTAACTTTGAATTGTGTTGCCGTTGAACCAACATATTGCAAGCGACATTTGTTGCAGGATGCAAGATAAATTACATTTTTAGAATCACACGACAGTCTTGGTTTAATAAAGTATTTTCTATTGGTTTGGAAACTCTGAAAAAAAATTGATTCTATCAAAAAGTTTTTGCAAAGATCACATCTGCTACGTTTGCATTTAATGCAACCACCTGTTTCAATGGTTTCTTGTTCTACCCTCGTTCTGTATTTCGATGGCGCCAAAATTTCTTTCAAGTTTTTTGTTCTACGAAACGAGGGAATAATTGAATTAGATGGAAAAAATTCTCTTAATTTGGGATTAGATTGTAACAGGTGCAAATGCTTCCTAATGACGTACCCTATGTTAGGTAGGTGAGGATTGAAGGTCATCACTAACAAAACCAGTTTTCTGTTCTCCCTGGTTCGGGGCAAAAGCAGATGATCTCTAGGAATGGCCGAGGCTTTAAGGAATTGCCTCTTAACGAGTGTTTTCGGGTAACCTTGATTAACAAGGTACCTTTCATATTCCAGCATTCGCGTCTCTAAAAAATTCTGATTTGAGCAATTCCTACGTAATCTCAAGGCCACTCCGTATGGAATCGCTTTGAATACATGTTTGGGGTGAGCACTAGTGGGTGGCAAGTACAGATGACTGTCTGTAGGTTTAGAGTAAATGTCTGTTCTAATTAAGCCTTCAATTAGATACTATTTGACGTCTAGCATATTAAGGTAGATATCAGAAGAAACTAATTCAAACTTGATGGTAGGGTAAAGAGAGTTTATGAATCCTGTGAAGTTTTCTAGAGCCCAGGGACCTTGCTGCCATAGATAAAAAATGTCATCCCGACATCTCCACCATAAAGCTGGTTTTAGGGGGCTGCAAAATTTTGCTTTGTGATCTAGTTCGCCCATGGCTAGATCAGCATAGCTGCATGCGTTCTTTGGGCCCATTGCTGTGCCATGAATTTGCAAAAAGAAATCCCCCTTAAAAACCGAGTGATTACATTTCAGGCAGATTTCAACTGCTTCGAGGATGCATTTGGTTCATGGTATTGTTTTTGTCTCTGGCATCAAGGGCCTTTTCAACTGCTGTAAGACCTAAATTATTATCTATGTTGGGGAACATTGAGACAACGTCCCAAGAGACCAACAAGGTGCCTTTAGGGAAAGTACCATTTTTGTTGAGCTCTTTAATTCTATTTAGCAGATCAGTGGTGTCTTTAATGAACGATGGCAATCTCCGCGCTAATGGTTGTAAATAAAATTCTGTGAATTGCTAAAGGATCCTTTTGGAACGCCACTATCTCCGTTGGCTCAGACAGCCCAAAGAAGTCTGTATATATATATAAGCAGTGTACGGTTGGTTGATCTAACGATGAACTCCCAGTAAGAGGATCCACAGGATACAATGTCTCGACGCGAATTTGTAGTTAAGTGAACGTAAGGAAAAGCGACGAAGAGACAAACTCTTGACTGTTCTGGGCGAAGTTTACTACGACGTTTCGGCCGTTCGGCCTTCTTCAGGTTAAAAATTGTAAATAGTTTTTTAGTTTTTAATTTTTAACCTGAAGAAGGCCGAACGGCCGAAACGTCGTAGTAAACTTCGCCCAGAACAGTCAAGAGTTTGTCTCTTCGTC
>NC_090891.1:1388506-1391006 GCF_036669925.1 Montipora capricornis | reverse complement strand
CGTTCTCGTTGAGGAGAAAATAGCCATTCCTTGAATTATTAATCTTGGCGAAAATCCGCCATTTTATGCTTATGCGCACACCAATGACGAAAGAAATTATGCTCAGTAGGGTTGCGCGAGGCAAGAAGAAAAAGAAGAAGTCTATAATAAAAATCAGTCACAACATACGGGTGGCTTTACAATCAGTCATAAACTATGCTAAGCTAAAAGGCCTATCATATGCATTACAAAATAGAGAAAGATTTAAGTTGAGGGATACTAAAAAATAAAGTTAAAAAGACACCTATTTACAAAAGCCCGTTTAAATCGTTTCGTTTTTACTCTAGGGAGTATGAAGTCATGGCCCCTTACTATAAGAGCCTTATGGACCTCTTTAGCTGGCACGTTTTTTTTCCCATTTCAGACTACGTGATGTTACTCGAGAGAACAGTTTCTTTCAAATGTCGACTTATTCAAGTGCGTATGAATGCATAACTTCTGAAAAAGAAAAGGAAAATTCCGTTGGGAACATCACATGGTCTGAAATGGGGAGACAAAACGTACAAGCTAAAGCGGTCCAGTACGTTTGGGTGGAAGCAAGTCGTAAAGTACATGACCAGTGTCACTTGTGATTCTGTCTAAAATATCACTCTCTCTATTCTTAATTACATCAGAGATATTAAAATGATTTTATTTGTATAGCCAAAGCGATAGGCGCGCCGTAAAAAGGTGTCAATCCGATCTAAATACTTGCCTTGACAGGCAGAGCCCCACACCTCTAAGCCATACAGAAATAATGACATTATCAAAGAGTCGAAAAGTTTATTAAGCTGATCTTTAGCTTACCCATAATACTTGCATAGATTAAGAATATACAGTCGACTAGCAGTTAATTTTAGAAACCAAACTGTCAATATGATCACAATTAAAAAGACCTTCATAAAAACTAATCCCAAAAATTTCAGCCACTCTCTCCGCTCAATCCCAGGCACTGTAGGAGGAGCAGGGTTAGTAGTTCTACTACGCAGTAGCATTTCCCACAAATACAGATTTAAGAGACATCTTAATACTGGCTGCCCAACCCTCAAGGTTCTTAACCTCTGCGAGCGCTGTATCAGAGTACCTTTTATCAGGTACACTAATAGTGATGTCATTGGCATATTTCACATCTACTTGGCGTCTATCAGATCCATTATCGAGTACGCAGCACCTGCATGGTTTTTTCCATCTACTGGATATCTCATTGCTCAGCTAGAAGCAATACAGAGACTTGTACTAAGAATCATTTTCCCGTGCCATAAATATGCTGATGCATTAAAGATGGCCAATATACCAACTATTGAACAGCGACTTCATACTATTTCCATGTCTTACTTCCAAGAAATGAAATGCAATGAACATAAACTTAACCATCTGTTTCCGCAGCACTATCAAAACCAGTACAGCACACGATCTCAGGCTAAGGGTTTAGTAGCAGTTCCACCAGCCCGTACCAAAAGAGCGGCAAAGTCATTTATAATCAAAGCCAGTAGACACTTTAATAATGAACTAACAGGAAAGCTATAAACAAACTGTTCTACAATCCTAATGTATATAATATTACAATTTTATCTCTAGTTCTATATTTTATAGTGTTTGTAGATATTATTAATTGCACATTAATTATTTTGCCCAATGTATTTTAGACAGTTTAAATTGTTAAATTTGTCTACCATATTGGAAAATAAAGTTATTATTATTATTATTTCGAGATCCCGTCCATAAAATCAACTAGTTTGATATTGTTTACTATCGGGGAGAATAAAATTGTCCAAAGATTGTGCCCTGTGGCACTCTCTGTTAATTACAAAATAATCAACAATCTTTCCATCCACAACGACCCTCTGTTTGCGGTTGCCAAGGAAGGTGATAATCCAATATATGGATTGAGATTAGTAGACTTTAACTTTTCGCTAACTCTTCTATGAGAAACAGTCTTAAATGCTTTCTTAAGTCAAATGACAAGCCTCGAAGTCTACTTGATCATCCGACCACGCGTGGAAAATTATTTGGCATCAATATCCCAACCAGCGTTAATATATGAGAGATCCCAAGATAATAAAGAAAGGGGAAGCCGAGTTCGATACGGGATCTAACCTCCTTAAACCGTTGAAATTGGTACAACACCAGTAACACGTACTATGTACATACCTTGAGAGAGTAAGGGCGTGGCTAAACTAGGAAATGTTGTTACCGAAACATTGTCGCGGACGCAAATGTTTCACAGTTTGGCCGCGCGGGAAACATATGTTGAGAAAACACATTTTTGTTTTTCAGAAACAAAAATGTTTCTGACCTGTCAAAAAACAATTTTGTTGAAAGCACACAAAAATATGTTTCCCAGTTTAGTCACTTGGCTAGTTTCCAGTGCTGCTCATCAAACATGTATCCTTGCAACGGTCAAAGAGAAAGAAAAGGCGCGTGGGTACTACATTGTTTCCAAAACAATCTTTCCTCGTTTTGCCACCTGAGCAGCGAGACA
>NC_090891.1:1363506-1383506 GCF_036669925.1 Montipora capricornis | reverse complement strand
TTGTAGACTTGATACAATGGTCTGTACATAAATAAACGTTACTGAATATCTATGATAATACCAATCTGCCTGCTAATGAAGAGGGATTGGTGTTATAGACATTGCGATTATAGAAACGATTAAATGTGCGTTCTGATGACCAGTCTGCCATCTTCATAATTTCAGCTAAAGATGCGCCCCTTTGATACAAAGCAGATGTAGATGCACCCCTTACACTATGTGGTTTGAATAAACTAGTGTCAATGCCCGAATCAGTCATAACAGACTTAATCCATCTACCTAAAGTAGATGAGGAAACAGGCTCGTGTGGTTAAACATGAGAAATGAACAACTGAGATACAGTCTGCTCCCCTGAATAGCGCAGGTGTTGCGTACAATGAATACAAAATGTAACAGTGTCTGTTTAGGGCAGAGACTGAGGTTAGTGGGTAAGGATGGAATGGAAACTTCTAAAGGTTTCTTCCCAGGACGAGAAGTCTTTGTTCTTGAACCTATGACAAATTTGATCTCATCCTCATAAATAGACATATTGTCTAAGTCCAATGAGCACAAAGTCTGTTCTCTCTGGGCCAAGGAACAAAGTGTCACAGTTCTCAAAGTACTATAGCTCTTACCCTGGTGGAATTGTTCAGCCAAGAAATTAACTAAATGGACTGCATTACCCTGAAGGGGATTGATGTGCCTCTGATCACACCAGCTACTCCAAGTCTTCCATACAGGCTTGTACTGTTTCTCAGTCCCTTTGGTCTATGAGGCACAGATGAGTTCAGTAGCCTGTGTCGAAAGTCCACCTGCCTGCAGCTGTTGGCTGATAAGATCCATGCGGCAAGTTGGAGTCTGTCGTGCAGAGGATGAAGCTTGTTGGAGTGAGCCAGGTGTAAGAGTTGAGGATCTTGTAGTAGACGTATTGGTGTCCTGTATGACGTTCTCAGAAGGAGGGGGTACCAGCTTTGCGTTGGCCATACTGGTGCAATTAGGAGAAACTGGTCCACATGCTCTCTTTCCATCTTTTCTAGCACTCTAGGGATTAGACAGAAAGGAGGAAAAGCATAGCATTTAAATGGTGTCCATAAAGTACTAAATGCATCTACAGCATAGCAGTCTGGTTCTGGATGCCAAGATATAAAAACTGGTAATTGCTTGTTTAGCCTACTGGCAAACAGATCAATGTCTGGTTTGAAAACCAAAGAGGACCTTATGCTGCCAAAATTATTGATACAAGCTACTGCAGTTGAATTATCCACTTTCAGTCTGATGTGTGCAGCACACTTATACTGCGGAACAAATGACTCAAGTGCGTAAAAAGCAGCTAGTAACTCAAGGTGATTGATGAGAAGATCAATTTCTGACCGAGACCATGGCCCACCTGTAGCAACACCGTTACAGTGGGCCCCCCAACCAGTATTACTAGCATCACTTTCAATGAACAAAGAAATAGGCATTTCATGCAAACATTTGCCATTGTATTGGTCTAAATTGTCAATGACCCATGCAAGATCTAGCTTTGCTTGATCACTGAGGGTAACAGTATCATCAAACGAAGCCCCCAGGTGGAGTTGATGGGACTTAAAAAACTCAATTGATTTGTAATACAGCTCAAGATAGTTAATAGCAGGGAAGGCTGAGACCAAGAGGCCTGTAACATGAGCTACATCCGATAAGGCGACTACCTTTTGCTTCAAAAGGGACTGGCAGGCATTTTTGATTTTAAGAACCTTATGGTCTGGCAAAATCGATAGCATTTTTTGAGAATCGACTATAAAACCAAGAATGATCAGAGACTGACTTGGTTCTAAGTTAGACTTTCCAGTATTGACAATAAAACCTAAATCTGTCAAAAGATTCTTTAGAAAGGAGACATGTTCTAAACATTCCTGATGATTATGTCCAATGATGAGAATATCATCAATGAAGCTAACTAATCTGACACCATGATACCTTGCATGTGCTGTGACTGGTTAAAGAAGCTTAGTAAACACTCGCGGTGCTAGGCTGTACCCAAAAGGCAAGCATGCAAAGTGGAAAATTTGATTATTCCAAAAAAAAAACCTAAGATATTTTCTATGAGATTTTTGACCATATCAATGTTCTCCATTTTGAAATGAATCTTCTCTACAAATTCATTAAGGGGCTTGAGATTTATGACAGGCCTAAGGTCACCTGTTTTTTTTTATGGACCAGAAACATATTAGAAATAAACTGGTCTTCGCAGTCTGGTGCCTGCTCTATTGCCCCTTTGTGCAGAAGCTTATGAAGCTCCTGGTCAATAATCTCCTTATCTGCTACAGATAGAATAGGAGGATTAGGAAGTTTTGTTTGTACAGGTTTAGTACAAAATTCCAAATGGTACCCTGATACTGATTCAAGTACCCAGGGGTCACTAGTAATAGATCTCCAGCTAAGGAGAAAGTTTGCCAGGTTTCTAGCATAAGCATCTACCTCTACTGGGAGGAGTGCTGCTTTGTAGCTGTCAAGGAATGTGGGTTGCTCTTAGGATCCCTCCTGTAGTGAGTGGTCGTTGCTGCAATTCCTTGAGCCTAAAAAATATACTTTTCGGCCTTGACCCTGGTTGAAGCTAGAACCATGACCAGATGTATTTCTTCTATCTCCACGCCTTGTTCCAGGAGAGGTCTGACTAGGGCCGAGTTTCTTCGCCATTTTGTTCACCTCCGCAATTTCTTTGATTTGTTTAGGCAGCTCATCTCCAAAAAGCCATTTCCCAGGAGGAGTATTCTTGCTGCATAAAGAGCGGTAGCTGGGATTCACGAATTCTCTCATTGTTTCCCTTCTTACAAGGGAAAGTCTGAATGATGCATTGCAAAGTAATGTAATAGCATCAAAGAGAGGAGTAATGAAGGAGTCGGGCTTCAATTCCGACTTGGTCTTTTGAGCGTTCAAGATCTTTTCTACTAACTCAATAACTGGCTGTACTCCCTTGGTAATACCTCTCTGGGCCTCTTGCAGTGCAAGATCCTTGGTCCTTGCCTGCCTGGCTAACTCAAACCAGAATTCAAGGTTGACCTTTGGTACACACAAGAAATCACAATTTTCGGGTGCTTTGTACTTAGCCTCAATTTCCTTCAGCTTGGAATCCAATGCTTTTTTCGTACAAGCCTCATTTACTCTTAAGGCTAAGACCTCACTCACTTTGGGACCTTTCACATCCGAGTCATCAAAGATTGATGGCAGGTCCAGCTCTGCTGCTTCAGCAGTTGTATCAGTACATGACACTGGAAAACTTGAACCATTTACAGACTTCAAAAAAGTTGGTAAAATCTCTGTTAAATGTCCACATTTTCTTTGTAAATTACAATCTCTGTAAATTTGCACACTTACAGAGATTTTGTAACTCCATAAAAAGTCTGTAAAATTTAACACATTTTCGTCCTTACGATGACATAAAATGTGTACAAAATCTCAATAAAATCTATGTAAATTGAAGGAAAAATTTACAGAGATTTTATGCGATAAGTACAAAATGTCTGTAAAATCTCTTTACTTTCTCTGTAAAATTTACACGAGAAAAAATCTCTGTAAATCCATCCATATAAAATGTCAGTGTTATCTCTGTAAAAAGTGAGTGAGAAGAATGCATGAAATGTCTATAAAATGTCTACAAAAACCCTCAAAAAACTGGAGGGGAAAAGTATGTGAAATGTTTTTAAAATGTTGGTGTTTTAGTGCACAAAATCTCCGCAAAATGTTCACAGTATCTCTGTAAATTAAGTATTTAAAACCTGACAGAAGGCAGGAAATGTCAATAAAATGTCTGTAAAACTGGAGGGGTAAAGTATGTGAAATGTTTTTAAAATGTTGGTGTTTTAGTGCACAAAATCTCAGCAAAATGTTTACAATATCTCTGTAAATAATAGCATTTAAAACCTGACATAAGCCAGGAAATGTTAATAAAAAGTGAAATGGATGAAAGGTTAGTCGATTTTACGTAGAAAAAAGAACAAGTTCTAGAGTTTGTGAATGCATAAATTTTTATTTCAAATCTAAAAATAATCATTTGTTTATATTACTTTCAATAGAATCTAAGTGTACCATAAAATTCTTGCAATAAGTTCAATAAAATAATTCAATTAATAACATGAGTTGCCATGGCAACTTTTTCTACAGTGCCAGAATGGTGTTCACTTTTGAAAAAACCCACGTCCTATGAATGCGATTTGTCAACCATGATTTATAGCTGATAAAATGGTACAATGTATACTCGTGAAACTTGGGAATAATTCCACTTCTGTTTTGTCCAAAATCAAATAATTGTTCTTGCCTTAAGGTTTATGAAATTATTTGATTTTTGACAAAGCATGTGTGAAATTATTCCCTAAATTCACTCATCACTATTTGATAACCCATACAAATTCATCAAATAAGGAATAAATATATGCAAGGGATTTCATTATTATTAAATAAGTATAAAAATCTGGCTTATGTTACCCCAATTACAAATAAAGTTGTTAGAAATGGGCACGGCTTATCTGCGGGAAGATCTGAAAAAGGCTGCCTCTGGTGGCCAGTTTTCCATCTTTGCATCCACTTTTATGCCTAGTTGCATGTACTAAGCTACAAACGTTCCGCTCATGTTCTTGTTGTAATGCAAAAAAATCTATGGCAAAACTGTGTTTAAGAAATTCCTGTCAACAAATACCAGAAAAAGATCAATCATATGTCCAAGTTGGTAAAAACGATGTTCATTACATTAAAGTGCTAAAATTACATTAAAGTATTTTCCGTTTCAATATTAGTGAATAGTGAGTTAACGTTCGATGAACAGTGGATGAACTTGACTTCTAAAGACTAGACTTTGGATTTCTTTTGTTTTCTGTCAAAAAACTTTTTTCCGTAAATTTGAGCTGGTAAGGTCAGGGTGCAGCTTACCTCCGGGTTTACAGTTCACCTGCCAGTTCAGTTGGGTAATACTAGCATACTAAAACAAATTAACCGCATGGATTACCTGCATGGGTACACCTACTTTTCAAGTTACAGCAAACTGTATGAGGTGTGCCACCCGCCAGTTCCGATGAAAAATACTACAAATTAGTATACTATGACAAATTAACTGCATGGTTAGACCGAATTTACAAGTTACATCGAACTGTATGAGGTGTGCCACCCGCCAGTTCCAATGAAAAATACTACAAATTAGTACACTATGACAAATTAACTGCATGGTTAGACCGAGTTTACAAGTTACATTGAACTGTATGAGGTGCGCCACCCGCCAGTTCAGATGAAAAATACTACAAATTAGTATACTATGACAAATTAACTGCATGGTTAGACCGAATTTACAAGTTACATCGAACTGTATGAGGTGCGCCACCCGCCAGTTCAGATGAAAAATACAACAAATTAGTATACTATGACAAATTAACTGCATGGTTAGACCGAATTTACAAGTTACATCGAACTGTATGAGGTGTGCCACCTGCCAGTTCAGATGAAAAATACTACAAATTAGTATACTATGACAAATTAACTGCATGGTTTTTAAGTCACAAGGGAGAAGCATAAATCCACAAAACGCCACTCAGGGAACGTTTTCCAGAGACTTTGCCCTGCCCCGTACGAGACATCTCGATGTCTCGTACGGGATGTCAATGTCATTTCAAGTAATGTCTTTGATGGAACGAAAAAGACTTAGCGATAACTGTAAGCTACTGTAAGAAAAACAAAAGCGGTGCATTAATACTATTTTTTTCTGGTAATCCCAGGGCATTCTCCTATTCCAACACAGCGATGAGTTCATAGATTGAAGGGCGTTTGTCCCGGGGTCTTCATTTTATTTTTGACACACCCGCCCGGATTCTCCAAAATTCCTCGTTTAGCAACTCTCAGTGAATTTGCAGTCCTCATGGGTAGCAAGTCTAGAATATCGAATACTATTTTTCTCCCAAATGGTTGATCATTTGGGGACTTGGTCGAGGAGAACATGTAAGGAGAATATATGTTGATAGAACGGAAGGTGTTCCACTGTTTTTCTATAATTATCAGCAATTGTTTTCAACGGTTCGCTCTCCTCCTTCACAATCAAGATTCGACAGCAGCTTTTAAGAGATTTGACTATATTATCTCCTGCAGATTGGCCCTGTATCAAAGAAAACAAAATTAAGGATATTAATGTTAACTGATTTTCCTTCAGGTTACACAAATACATGTACATAGAAAATTGACTGAGTACCCAAGAGAGACAGAATTACCAGTTGGTACAAAATAATAATGATTACAAAAATTGGTTCTACCTTCAGAAAATAATAGTCCAAAACTGGGCTGACTACCCAAGAGAGACAGAACTCGTTAGTACAAAATAATAATAATTTATAAAATTATTTACAAAACTGGTTCTGCCTTCAGATAACAACAGTCCAAACTATACTGACTACCCAAGAGAGACAGAACTCATTAGTACAAAATAATAATTATTACAAAATTGGTTCTGCCTTCAGATAACAACAGTCCAAAACTGGACTGACTACCCAAGAGAGACAAAACTCATTAGTACAAAATAATAATTATTACAAAATTGGTTCTGCCTTCAGATAACAACAGTCCAAACTGGACTGACTACCCAAGAGAGACAGAACTCGTTAGTGCAAAATAATAATTATTACAAAATTGGTTCTGCCTTCAGATAACAACAGTCCAAACTGGACTGACTACCCAAGAGAGACAGAACTCGTTAGCCCAAAAGAATAATTATTACAAAATTGGTTCTGCCTTCAGATAACAACAGTCCAAACTGGACTGACTACCCAAGAGAGACAGAACTCGTTAGCGCAAAATAATAATTATTACAAAATTGGTTCTGCCTTCAGATAACAACAGTCCAAACTGGACTGACTACCCAAGAGAGACAGAACTCATTAGTACATTTAATAATTATTATTACAAAATTGGTTCTGCCTTCAGATAACAACAGTCCAAAACTGGACTGACTACCCAAGAGAGACAGAACTCATTAGTACAAAATAATAATTATTACAAAATTGGTTCTGCCTTCAGATAACAACAGTCCAAAACTGGACTGACTACCCAAGAGAGACAGAACTCATTAGTACAAAATAATAATTATTACAAAATTGGTTCTGCCTTCAGATAACAACAGTCCAAAACTGGACTGACCACCCAAGAGAGACAGAACTCATTAGCACAAAATAATAATTATTACAAAATTGGTTCTACCTTCAGATAACAACAGTCCAAACTGGACTGACTACCCAAGACAGACAGAACTCATTAGTACAAAATAATAATTATTACAAAATTGGTTCTGCCTTCAGATAACAAGAGTAAAAAATGGACTGACTACCCGAGAGAGACAGAACTCATTAGGGTAAAATAAAAATGATGAGAAAGAGACTGGTTGTGCCTTTTGATAACAAAAGTCAAAAACAGACTATCACATACAAGAAATTATTTAAAATGCAATCTGTTTTGCAATAATAATTTAATATTATAGATACTTTTAAAGATTACATCGAAACTGATCAATGTACTTCAGGTCTGGTTAAGCTAGCAGCTTAAGGCTGTATTCTGTCTATTACATATATGTAGTCTGTTTCAGTCTGACCTCTACTCAAAAACAACAAACAGCACTTTCCTATGCTGAATTTCTCATTGGGCTAGCTCTGGGGCATTGAGGTACACAAGCAACCCCACCGTGACAAGGTATGGACTATGAGGTGGTTGCAAAGTACAAAATGATCAGAAAATCATCTGGCATTACACATAGTAAACTCCCAGGAGTCAATCGGTTTAGTAAAAATTTACAAACTAACAAACAAAACAAATGACAAATTATCCAGAGCATGGAATATTAGCTCATATACTAGGATGGCAGGGCCAATGAAAACTTCTGAATTGTATTACACAATGATAAAATTTTAATATTTATTATGTTTATAGACATCACAAAATTTACATACAGTCTCACTTTGAAAGAGAGCACAAAACAATTTATCCCATTGGTCTCTGTGCAATGTACATGTATGTAGTGTTTCCATGGTACTTTTAAAAATACAAGAGTTTCCTTAAATAACAGTTACCTACCTTTTAGAAAAGCCCCATTCAAGACAATCTCCACCTGCCCTTTTTAGCTGCCAAAGACCTAATACATTGCCCTGAAACAAAATATGGACATATGAAAACCCTACCAGGTCAGCTTCATGACCCGACATAATGGTTATGGTAGGAGCTGTGGAAATTTGACCCGCTAGAATTCCTTGTTGACACCCTGGCTTACAAACTCATATGGAAGCCTGTGACAACATCCCAAAGTGTCCACCTTACCAAACTGACCATTTTGTACATGTAATAAAATCAATAATAATTATTTATTGTTGAATTTTTCATACTTTTTTATTGATAATATCTGATTTAGTGTTTCACTCATAAATTTGATCTTTTTTTGAGGGTGCCTGGGCATAAAGCACTCAAAGCACTTGTCTAGCTTGTGAGATTTCCCACATCCAATTAAAACAGTGGAGCAATCATGCCAAAAATTGTCCCTTAAAACAAAAGTTTTGCGATATAAGAATTCCTCAAGATGGCTTTTAGTGTATTGTTATGAATATGCTATTTCCAAGTTCCTGTCTGCTTCCTCTTCAAAGCGAGTCTAAGTGCGAAGTCTTTGTGATGGTAATTAGGTCTACATGTACATATGAATGAAAACTAATTTTCAGGAGAAAAACTTCGCACTTAGACTCGCTTTGAAGAGGAGGCAGACATGAACTCCGAAATGGCTTATTAGATTAACAACCCTCTCCCTCCTGAGAGTGACTTATAGATTTTACTCTGAAATGGTGACACAGTGAGTAAATAGATTGTATAACCTCAGGTATATGCTACCCAGGAGGTTACAAAGTGAACTGGTGACACAATGAGTTAATAGATTGTATACCTCAGGTATAATTATGCTACCCAAGAGGTTACAAAGTGAAATGGTGACACAGTGAGTTATGGATTGTATACCTCAGGTATATGCTACCCAAGAGGTTACAAAGTGAAATGGTGACACAGTGAGTCATGGATTGTATACCTCAGGTATATGCTACCCAAGAGGTTACAAAGTGAAATGGTGACACAGTGAGTTATGGATTGTATACCTCAGGTATATGCTACCCAAGAGGTTACAAAGTGAAATGGTGACACAGTGAGTTAATAGATTGTATAACCTCAGGTATATGCTACCCAAGAGGTTACAAAGTGAACTGGTGACACAGTGAGTTAATAGATTGTATACCTCAGGTATATGCTACCCAAGAGGTTACAAAGTGAAATGGTGACACAGTGAGTTATGGATTGTATACCTCAGGTATAATTATGCTACCCAAGAGGTTACAAAGTGAAATGGTGACACAGTGAGTTATGGATTGTATACCTCAGGTATATGCTACCCAAGAGGTTACAAAGTGAAATGGTGACACAGTGAGTCAATAGATTGTATAACCTCAGGTATATGCTACCCAAGAGGTTACAAAGTGAACTGGTGACACAGTGAGTTAATAGATTGTATACCTCAGGTATATGCTACCCAAGAGGTTACAAAGTGAAATGGTGACACAGTGAGTTATGGATTGTATACCTCAGGTATAATTATGCTACCCAAGAGGTTACAAAGTGAAATGGTGACACAGTGAGTTATGGATTGTATACCTCAGGTATATGCTACCCAAGAGGTTACAAAGTGAAATGGTGACACAGTGAGTCATGGATTGTATACCTCAGGTATATGCTACCCAAGAGGTTACAAAGTGAAATGGTGACACAGTGAGTTATGAATTGTATACCTCAGGTATATGCTACCCAAGAGGTTACAAAGTGAAATGGTGACACAGTGAGTTATGGATTGTATACCTCAGGTATAATTATGCTACCCAAGAGGTTACAAAGTGAAATGGTGACACAGTGAGTTATGGATTGTATACCTCAGGTATATGCTACCCAAGAGGTTACAAAGTGAAATGGTGACACAGTGAGTCATGGATTGTATACCTCAGGTATATGCTACCCAAGAGGTTACAAAGTGAAATGGTGACACAGTGAGTTATGAATTGTATACCTCAGGTATATGCTACCCAAGAGGTTACAAAGTGAAATGGTGACACAGTGAGTTATGGATTGTATACCTCAGGTATAATTATGCTACCCAAGAGGTTACAAAGTGAACTGGTGACACAGTGAGTTATGGATTGTATACCTCAGGTATATGCTACCCAAGAGGTTACAAAGTGAAATGGTGACACAGTGAGTCATGGATTGTATACCTCAGGTATATGCTACCCAAGAGGTTACAAAGTGAAATGGTGACACAGTGAGTTATGGATTGTATACCTCAGGTATATGCTACCCAAGAGGTTACAAAGTGAAATGGTGACACAGTGAGTTAATAGATTGTATAACCTCAGGTATATGCTACCCAAGAGGTTACAAAGTGAACTGGTGACACAGTGAGTTAATAGATTGTATACCTCAGGTATATGCTACCCAAGAGGTTACAAAGTGAAATGGTGACACAGTGAGTTATGGATTGTATACCTCAGGTATAATTATGCTACCCAAGAGGTTACAAAGTGAAATGGTGACACAGTGAGTTATGGATTGTATACCTCAGGTATATGCTACCCAAGAGGTTACAAAGTGAAATGGTGACACAGTGAGTCAATAGATTGTATAACCTCAGGTATATGCTACCCAAGAGGTTACAAAGTGAACTGGTGACACAGTGAGTTAATAGATTGTATACCTCAGGTATATGCTACCCAAGAGGTTACAAAGTGAAATGGTGACACAGTGAGTTATGGATTGTATACCTCAGGTATAATTATGCTACCCAAGAGGTTACAAAGTGAACTGGTGACACAGTGAGTTATGGATTGTATACCTCAGGTATATGCTACCCAAGAGGTTACAAAGTGAAATGGTGACACAGTGAGTCATGGATTGTATACCTCAGGTATATGCTACCCAAGAGGTTACAAAGTGAAATGGTGACACAGTGAGTTATGAATTGTATACCTCAGGTATATGCTACCCAAGAGGTTACAAAGTGAAATGGTGACACAGTGAGTTATGGATTGTATACCTCAGGTATAATTATGCTACCCAAGAGGTTACAAAGTGAAATGGTGACACAGTGAGTTATGGATTGTATACCTCAGGTATATGCTACCCAAGAGGTTACAAAGTGAAATGGTGACACAGTGAGTCATGGATTGTATACCTCAGGTATATGCTACCCAAGAGGTTACAAAGTGAAATGGTGACACAGTGAGTTATGAATTGTATACCTCAGGTATATGCTACCCAAGAGGTTACAAAGTGAAATGGTGACACAGTGAGTTATGGATTGTATACCTCAGGTATAATTATGCTACCCAAGAGGTTACAAAGTGAACTGGTGACACAGTGAGTTATGGATTGTATACCTCAGGTATATGCTACCCAAGAGGTTACAAAGTGAAATGGTGACACAGTGAGTCATGGATTGTATACCTCAGGTATATGCTACCCAAGAGGTTACAAAGTGAAATGGTGACACAGTGAGTTATGGATTGTATACCTCAGGTATATGCTACCCAAGAGGTTACAAAGTGAAATGGTGACAAAGTGAGTCATGGATTGTATACCTCAGGTATATGCTACCCAAGAGGTTACAAAGTGAAATGGTGACACAGTGAGTTATGGATTGTATACCTCAGGTATATGCTACCCAAGAGGTTACAAAGTGAAATGGTGACACAGTGAGTTATGGATTGTATACCTCAGGTATAATTATTATGCTACCCAAGAGGTTACAAAGTGAACTGGTGACACAGTGAGTTAACAGATTTTATAACCTAAGGTATATGTGACCCAAGAGGTTACAAAGTAAAATGGTGTGACAGTGAGTTAAGGATTGTATACCTCAGGTATATGCTACACAATTAATTATTAATAGCATAGCTGTAATTTAACTTTGTATACTCTTTCGCATCAACTTTTAGGCCATGCTTTAACTTGCTTTTTCTGTGCACTTAGATCGCTTAGAAGTAATTCCAGGTTTCACCTGAAAGGATTGTGATTGTGCATAGACCTCAAAAACCCAACTCCTCCCGCTCACCTCCCAAATACACAAGAATGTCAATTAAAATAGCTACAAGCTTCGTGTACTTACTCCTGTTCCAATTAATTTTGTCAGATTTATCATCATTGTCTGCCACCCTTCATCTGGGATTCTGGCCTAAAAAGAACCCAGTCGGGAAATTGAAATTTGTCCGGACATCCGGAACAATAACCAAGCGATCAAGTCCACAGAACCGCCTTATCTTGGACAATCAAAGAAATTGGATAATTTATTATTTGGTCAAATTGATGGAAATAAGATTTGTCATCAAGATACTTTATTTGGGTGGGATTGACGGAGGTATTGACAATTAATGGGAGACCAAAGCGAGATAATCTCCCAGGCGGTTTCTTCTGAAGTGTAACCGACCTTTCAGTGAAATCTAGTGTCAAAGGAGTAATCTTATTAAGCGCCCAGTCCAAAATTTAGCTTGCTCTGGCTCCTCGTGCATGAGAAACCAGTGAAGGTACATGTAGGTATACAGGTGACAAGGGAGTAACTACAGAATAACCGGCCACTATTGTGCTCTTGTAGTGGCATCGTTTGAAGAACAAGGCATCTGTAAGTGGCGAATAAGGGGCTGGGTATACAGAGATCCATATATTACATGTAATTCCCTGTTCGTTATTATTGTTATTGCCTTAAATGGCCTTAATACAATATAAAGTGAAATTACTAAGGGAGTAGGTCTGCAAAAGTAATGACTGTGCTGAGGCCCTCCTTGGCGTTTTGGGAAACGAGGGAAGATGGCTATTTTGAACTGGGGAACAGAGGAAAAATGACAAAATGTCTTAGGAACAAGGCGACATAAACAATTTTAGGGAGCAAAAAGCCGGGTACAAGTTTGAAAGTAAATTGGGCGGGGAACAAGGGAACAAAACTTTAAAATTTTAAGCCATTTAAACTTAAATCAGGTTTGTAAGTAAGATGACGACTTACCGAAAACACCTCCGGCAGTCTTTTGCTTTTCGGATCTTTTGAATCTTCCCGCCCATTCGCTAAATGTAGCTGTTCGGCCAGGCCACCCTTTGTTCCAAACGTTCGTAGAACTCCCTTTACGTTTTGAAGAAGGTCTCTATTTTTGCCATGAAGTCTTCACCGATTAACCCTTTCGGAGACTGTCTGAGGTTGAATCATGTCACTGGCGTGTATCTTTGTGGCGAATGCTGATTATCTGACCTGAATTGTCGTTGCCCTTTCTTCCGGATTCCGTCGATGTTTACTGGATTTATTTGGTGGAATGCGTGCTATTTCACCCGCACAAAATGTTAAGGAATCGCAAAGATCCAATTTTGGTCGTACAACAAGGGAAAAAGAGAGGAAGAGCACATGCATTGCTCGCCCGCGCGAAAAACAAACCGATAATTCAAATCGATCTCGTTCCCAGAGTCTTTGCGGCGGGGCAATTCATAATGGCGAACAAAGTTGTTGCATCATGTAATTATTGTGAAATGTCCACAATCCTTCTCTTTGTGCCAACATCCAATCACAACCCGTTGCGAGCCCAGTGCGATTCCTGGGGCGCTTTCATTTTGGGTGGAAAAGCCGGGGAGAATTTTCTGCTTTAAAGGTCAAGAGCAAATTTCCTCAATCAAAATATGGAACGGGGGAAAGTGTGTTCCTTTTGAGATTTCCTTTTCTGTTTTTCTCAAGAGACTGGATACTAATCATTTAGAATAACAAATATGGCTGCCGGATTTTCGATCATTACTTCATAAGAAGTAATTCTCACCTGCAGCTACGGGCTATGAAAGCACCCACGTTAATTGACTGAAACCCGCACGATTAATTTGGGCAGCTAAACACCAATGCTATTTTTTTTTTCTTTTTTCAAGGAGCATGGTAAAGTCTGCTTACTAGCCTACATTACTTTCTCAATCTCATTCTGTGCTGGGACTCCTATATCACAAAGGCCTTGATTTACATGTTATTTGCATGATTCATCCCAGCAATTTACATGAAATTTACACACAAAAACTATTTTATGGCCGGGTTGTGTCAATTTACATAGATTTTATGGCCTTTGCAATTGTTGTAAACAATTAAAACGGTCTAATCTTGTGAGGCCCTAAGTACCCGTTTATTTGGAGAAAAATTGTCCCGGGAAGAAGGGTCACTCGCTTACCGGAGTTACCCTGGACCAGCCAACTTTTCCTACATTTCCCTATAAAATGCGGTTTAAGTAAACTGTTTACATGAGGAAAAAAAAGGGCTCGGCTAGAAGGGAAACTCACCTAGCCGGGTCACCCTTTGTCAACGGTAGGGTCGCCCTCCTGGCCAGGCCAACTTTATTCCATGTAAACACTTTGGCTCGCTCAGTGGAGTCAACTTGGTCGAGGCAAGATGATGAGAGAATGCACGAGTGCTCTCTTCCCAGTCTCCTGATGATCGAAACTGAGCCGGGCAGCTCTTGACTCAGGGAAAAAGGTTAGTTCTTTTCTCACATAAACGCTAGCTAAAGACCCGGCTGGGAGGGTGACCATCTTTCGAGGACAACTTTTCTCCATATCAACAGGGCCTAAAACTTGATCCAAGTCGAACTATTAAAACACATACCGATAGGCATTTTATAGGTTGCAACCGGCGAACTTTTGATAAACCGAACTCAGTGTAACATGCAGGGCTAATTCAACAGTTTACTACATAATTTAATTAGGTAATAAATATTTGACACTCAAAATCATCGTGAACAGGGCATACTGATCCAAAATCATTTGGTAACTTAGACAGGACACGCATGATCATGATAAAGCGCAATTTACAGACATTTTATGAGACATGACCAAACGGCGTAAAATCTTTGTAAATTTTCGATTTATAGACATTTTTGCAAGATTTTATAAAGTCTGTAAATTTCAATTATTTCCTCTTGCTGTAACTCCAATAATTTACAAACATTTTACAGACATTTTATAGAGCTTTACTCAACAAAACTCTGTAAAATATCTGTAAAATAAATTTACAAAGATTTTATATTTTTGGGGTTAAGTGTTAAAGTCTGTAAATTTATTATTTACAGACATTTTATGAAATCTGTAAATGGTCCAAATTTTCCAGTGTGAAATGGGTTGTGAGGGGTCGAGAGAGCCAGCATCAGTCACGCTGGCGACACGTGTAGGTTGTGACTCGTCAGCCGCCGCTGCTAAACTTCGTTTGGCCAGGTTAGCAACTAAAGGTCCAGAAGCTGGCCTTTTCGAAGCTGTTACTTGGGAGATAAGAGACTTCATTGACTCCATTGACGAAAACAGTTCGTGCAACCCCAACTGGCTTTTAAGGTCTTCAATATCAACCTCAAAATCGTCGATGTTGTCATTCGCTTCGAGTTTCTCATGTTCACATCGCTCGCTTCGAGCGTAGACATATTTGTAGACTCGTTGAGTGCCTTGTCCATTTCGGTAGTTGGAAATAAATCCCCTCTAAATTAGTACCGTAACCGCCGACAAGATAGCACGAAAAGGAGAATGGATTTGTGTCACGCGTTAGGCTGCTTATATATTGTGCATTTGCATGACAATGGTTGCTTTGAAGTGTGACCGCTGACCTCAAGTACTGATGAGGAATGCACAGTTGTCCCATAATGCGGAGTGTATCGAGAGAGAATGCCTATTGTTCTCGGGACATTTACTTCCAGTTAAAAAAATGTTGTAGATCTGTCATATCGCGCGTCATTATGCATAAACGCTTAGAAAGAGCTTCGATCATTGGTTGCCATGAACGCACAACGACGCTCATTAACTCGATGAAGGCGACAAACTTAATAATGAACCAAAGCGCTATTGTCTTTTCTTTGGTTTCGCAAAACTGCACATAATAATTATGCGCATACTTCGTACGGAACATTTCATGACACGGTTTTCCATTTTGCTTTATAGCGTGGGCAATTTTTTAGATTCGTTTTGTTTGGACAAAAGTTATAACTCACAAAGAATGATGAACTGTCAAATTATCTCTGCGCAAGCGTTATACTTGTGAGTGTTTTGGGTTCGGAAGCTGCAGAGGTTGCATAACGAGCTTAATAGAAGAAAAAGATGCACCATTTGGAAAGATTGCGCTTAAAACTATTCAGTTATCTATTACCGCTACAGCGCTTTCTCTGAAAATCTTTTGTGCAGCTAATAGTCGATATCCATTGGTGCCTTTCGATTCACCGGCACCCCTTTGTTCTGTCATTAGACTCTATAAATATTCCAGTTTCCTTCCTTTGCCCAAAATATTCGATCTGTTATGAAGTTGGAGAAACGTAGTCGTCCACCTCAGGGCTATTATAAGTGCCTAGAAACTGATGCGATTCCTCGTGACCAGATATTCTGCGACAGAAAACCTGACGTTCTCGGCATCTATCAAGCTGAGCGGACAGTTGCCAAAAAAATCCACAACGGAAAGCCTCTATTTATGGTACAGGTTACTGTCCCAGCGAGAATACATGGGAGCCAGAGGCTCACCTACCAACTGAGATGATAGAAACGTTTGAAAATCCAGACCCAAATCCAGTACGAGTAGAAGAAGCCAGAGAGCGGACCGGACTCGTGTTTGAAAGAGAAATGAAATTTCCACTTCAACACGAGGAGTCGATCCAGATTCGCCATGATGTGGTCCGTTTCCTGTTCCCGAACCTACCAGCACATGTGCAGCTGACACAAACAGACATCAGCGACTAAGAACTAGAAGACGTATTTGCAACTGACCTTCCGACTTTTGCTGTCAAAGTCACCTTCGTTTTATCCCGATGGCAAGAAAGTGTCCCGTCCTGTCGAACGCCTTCGCGTTGTCTTCAGCAAAAAATACCTCACTGGGGCACACTGAAGGATTCAAGCAAGGAAAAGGGAAAAAAACGGCTCTTTTAAGAGCCACCACATGAGGTAAAGTTTACGACCAGTCATTAAATCGTAATGAAAAACATCTTTCTTCCCCGCTTTTCATTTATCGCTGCCCCCACCCCGTCACCATTCTCCCTTTTCCCTTTTCCCGCCATTTTGTCCGTTCCACATTGGACCAGCGTTCTTTCACAACTGCCATGCGTAAATGATGTTAAGCAAGATGGCTCCCATCGTTTCGTGTTAGTTGTTTTGTTTGGTAAGCACTTGTTTCCATATCTCAAACCGCCCTCTCCCTGAAGACGAATTACCCTGCTAGAAAAGGCTTTTTCTTTGTATTTTTGACTTATTTTGTGCGAACCACTTCACTTCGTGGTGAAAGACTGATGCAAAGAAGGCTCTGCTCGCAGGCTACCATCACAAATGCACACGAGGAAATGAGTGGAGCTGAGTACGTATTTTTTGTTTCTAAACAGATTTGCTATCTTTTGAAGACAAACATTTAATAATTTCTTGTTTCTAAACAGATTTTCTGTGTTATGAAGTCAAACAATCAATAGTTTTTTGTTTCTAAACATATTTCCTGTATTATGAAGTCAAACAATTAATAATTTCTTGTTTCTAAACAGATTTGCTGAATTCTGAAGGCAAATATTACATAATTTCTTTTTTCAAAACAGATTTAATGTGTTATGAAGTCAAACAATTCATAATTTCTTGTTTCTAAACAGATTTCCAGTATTATGAAGTCAAGCAGTAGATAATCTCTTGTATTAAGTAAAACAAAAATTTATACAAATTTGCTGTATTCTGAAAAACAAACACTAAATAGTTATTTCAAAAATAAATTAACCAATGACACACAGTTGCGTTAACCATGATTTATTAATTCTAAATTAATGATAGAATCTACTCTCTGTACTATACTATATATCTAGAATCTAATTTATTACAAGAGAGAACCTAATATTATTCTGCAATGTAATATTCTACTAATCATAACTAAGTGAAGTACGATCGTCCGGTTGAATGTAGTCTTGAGAAGGACTGTTTGAGATGACATTGACTGACGTTTCGACAACCTGAGCGGAAGTCAGCATCAGAGTCAAGTGATTTGTGTAACGTCAGTGGATGGTATAAATACTCTGGTCGTTGATGTGATTGGTCAAGATCTGACACTATAAAACGTTATAAAATAAATTAAGCCGTATGCAATGTTTAAATTTATTAACAGTATAGTTTAAGGAACGAAGATCAACTGTTACTGGTACTAAACAGATTTGCTTTTTGATTTTGTTTCAAAACAAATTTGCTCTATATGAAGTCAAACAACAATAATGACAATATTATTATTAATGCTTTCTTGAAACTTGTGTTTACAAGATATTCAGTCCTTCATAAGCTTACAAGCTATTCAGATCTTAAAATGGCTATCTCATTTATTTTTGAAATAAGTTCAGGCTTTCTTGGTTTTTTTGGAAGACTGGGTTGATGCCCTGTGAGACCTGCAAGGAGTTGCACTAGGTCAGTAATTTTAAGCTTCTTCAAGTCATTGGCTGACTGTATTATGGTTTTCTTCTGCTGAGGATATCCAGCATCATCAGGGTCCTCTACAACTTCATCATCTTTTCCTTGCTCCACAGCTGAAATGCGAGATACTTTCCTTTTCGAGTCTTGTTTCCCTCCTTCGTACCAAAAACTGGGATTCCTTTTGACATATTTACGTGGTTGTCTTTCATAGGATCTTAGTGCCTCTTGGCGCTTGTCAACTAAAAGGAGACTGGTACTGGCATCCCATCGATTTATCTTGCGATGGAAAAATCGTCTAAAGTCATCGTTCTTTTTCTCGACTCCTGATAAGAGAAGGCAGAAATATATTATAGGTAAGAGGCACACAAAGTTTTGTTTCAATTCTTATTCTAACTCTAGTAAGCCATTTGTATCAGTACAATCATGGTAGCGATATTCAATGAACAAGGTTAACATACCCACATTGTTGGTACAGTAACAGACAACTTCTCTAACTTCGATATTATACAATAATAAAGAAAAAGATAAGGCCAGTTTCTAGGCGGTCCATCACTCTCAGAATTAAATGTAGCTCATCAATTATGACATTGTCTAGAGGGATGTTGAAAATTGGCTGGTGCTGGCATCCAGGCTGCTTGTGCCAATCTGGACCCAGTTTTCTTTTCATGTTGGATGTTTCATAATAAGTACAGGGAACATCCATGTTGCACCTTCAGTTGAAAACAGAGACATAAAAGATCAGAATAAGATATCACATGCACATTTTTTTCTATTAACAAAACCAAGTAAATTCTAAGAAAAAAGTAAAATCGTTCTCTGGTAAAAAGTTTTGAAAAACTATGAGCTTTCGACAGACTGAACTGCTGCCTTCAACGGATAAAAATGTGTGAAGCCTAAAAACGAAAGAAATTTAAATATAACGAAAAATTCGCATAAATTAAAGGATAAAAGCATGTAGTAGAAAGAATGTTTAAAATGCTAAGAAAATTAGTGTTTCTTTAAGAGAATGTGGTATTGTCTTGGGAGCGGGCACGAATTGTTGTCTGCCCCTACAGTTTTTGCCGTGTGCCATGACTCCAATGTCTTTCTACTCCGGTTGTTCGCTTTGTCAATGATTTTAGAATTGTTAAAGTCAATATCATGATTAAAAGTCCACGCGTGTTTTGCGACATTTGAGCCTTTAGTACAATGCTTTAAGTTCCTCATATGTTCCTTTCTCCTAGTAGTAAAGGATCTTTTAGTTTCGCCAATGTAGCTCCACGGGCAAGATGCGCATGGAATTTTATAGATGACATTGCACTGGTCGTCTTCGGCAGGTCGAAACTTAGGGATAGGGAAATGCTGCTGTAAAGTTGGAGTCATGGCACACGGCAAAAACTGTAGGGGCAGACAACAATTCGTGCCCGCTCCCAAGACAATACCACATTCTCTTAAAGAAACACTAATTTTCTTAGCATTTTAAACATTCTTTCTACTACATGCTTTTATCCTTTAATTTATGCGAATTTTTCGTTATATTTAAATATCTTTCGTTTTTAGGCTTCACA